>NC_133229.1:437500-737500 GCF_040436345.1 Pagrus major
AATAAAGGAACAGCTCACCCCAAAAGTAAAATCCAGTCATTATCCTTCACAGTGAAGCAGCGTTGCAGCATTCTCCTGAACAACTGAAGTAGCTGAAGACTTGATTTAAAACAGAAAAAAACTACTTTTACTGTAGCTGTGTGTCTTCACCTACCATGTGTGCTTTTTTTGGGTGAACTTATCCTTTAATGATTAACAAGCTTTTTGTAATGACTCCATTAATAGGAACAAGTTTTGGGTTGCAAGCTGTAAAAAACTCCATTTGGTTGGTGTGGAGAGGCAACTTCTAATCACTAGGCCTACTTCAAACTTCATAAGAAGAAGTTTGGGGTTTCCACGTGTTGGAGAAGGAACTAATGAAGTTTGATCGAACAAGTTGACACATTAATAGTAATTAAGCCTACTACTTCATAACACTGTGGCTACTGAAGATGTGAACTGCTCCGTCGCATTACAAACCATATGAAACCATCATTGGAAGAAGGGACAGAGCTGAGCATGTCTCCTTCTCTCCTGTCAGCATCGTCACAGCACTGAGCAGGTTACATTCACTGGATCACTACTGACTCCAGTATACTGCTGTTGGGGAATAATTTTGACTGAGTGTGTCTGTGAAGCGCTCACCTCCTCGAGGATCTGGTCCAGTCGGCCCAGGATAACGGGCTCCACCTGCTCCACAGACAACATCCACGCGTCCCGCTGCTGCTGCTCCAGACTTACTATCCTGGACTGTAACTCCGATGTCCGCACAAAAACCACAATGCAAAATCCAATGCACAGGAGAGCCACGGCGGTGCTGATCGTTGCGCCGGACAGATCTCTCCAGTGTCTCCACAGCGGCTGCTGCTGCTGCTCGCCCCGAGTCCTCCTCGCCTCACCCGGTTTACCAGGGACCCCCCACTTCTGATACTCTTCCATGTCAGAAATCTAACTCTGCTCTGATCCACACGGAAATCCCTATATTCATCAGGTGAAGGGCAGCAGAAGAGGAATCCTGACGACCTGCAGCTTTGGAGCTAGCCTCTCTCTGCAGGGACAAAAGTTTAGCAGAAGTGTCTTTTCTCCTGCAGACTGTCTCTACACCACCCTGCTGCACTAGAGGAGCAACTACATGAAAGCTAGAATAGGAGACATTGTGTCGATAGCTGTCAGTCAGTGAGTGCTGGTCCTGATTCACAGGGACGGACTCTGATTCCTCGGCGTCCCGCTCCGTCTGTCCATTCGCTGCTTCTCCTCTGAGCGCTCCGTGTCTGTGCCGCAGGTCAGCCGTCAGTGCGCGTCTGTGAAACCCGAGCCAGCTGCTCTCTCCTGTGCACAGCTCTGGATGCCGGGCCCTGTGCTCACAGTGCATGCTCCTCCTCTCAAAGGTTTTAGGTTAAATGCCGGGGCGGGATTCGAGGCGGTGTTGCTGCCCCCTTTGATCCGCGCACTTGGTGACGGATATTTTTAGGGTGCGCAGAGCGAGGACACTGAGTCTCATAGTGAACTGGCGGCCTGCTGGCAGGACAGCTCAGGTCCAGGTCCAGACCAAAACAAGACGATCCGCTGGATTCAGGGAACCTGTTGTGGGTGCTGTGCAGGAGGGAACATTGACCTCATTCCTATTACACTAAAGCTAATGCTAATGCTAACCCTGCTTCCTGTTTTGAATCCTGGAGATGTTTGTAAAATGAGCTCAGACTTCTCTCCCAGTCAGGCCTGAAGTGAAGGGAAGCTGTTGTTGAACCATTTGGTTTTGGGCTCTTCTGAAAGGTTATGAGCTGAATGTTTGATGCCTGCAGATGACCTGTAACTGCCTTATTAGCTGGAAACACAGTGGGTCCACATCATATAGTCTCACAAATTCAAATTATAAACAATATCACTGGAAATCAACACTAAAGATATGTTTTTCTATGGAAACATTCAGGCCCCCCGCCTGAGAGTAACAGGGGCAAAAACTCATTATAGTTAATTATTTCCCTATTTACACTAACTCTGTGTATATTACATAATGAAAACAAGTGCTTAGTGTATAAAGCTACTTCAACTGAAATAACTTTCAAGTTTATGGCTTTAAAAAAAAATGATATAAACTATATATTACTGGATTTGAAATCTCATAGGCTGCATGATGCATCAGTCATCTGGAGGCTGGTGAGTAAATAGCCATTTTTATACTGGACAGCAACCCGCCAATTTGGCTGTCCTTTTTGCAGCTAGGTCCGCAAATTTAGACAGACCGCGGCATATTGGGGGTCTGTTTTGGTCTGCCAATATGACGCCTGGAGGGTACACTTTTTGCCGCTTCCATTGCTATGTAAATCCAAGGCGTCGATGTGCTGGCAATTGCGTGACATGGGCAGAGGTATCGATGATGTGCACTGTTGTGCGACCCACAGCCGGGAGTTTTAAAAGCAGGAAACAGCTGATCACAGCAGTCAGTTGATCACTTCATCCGCGGACGTCAAGATGAGCAATTGGAAAGATGCTGAGATCCGCGAGATGCTAACCATCACAGCCAAGAGAATCGTCAATAACCAGATCACTCGTCACTGTTCACGCCCAACTTCGTGCTTCACGTCACTTCACATATTTACGCCTACCCCAGTGGCGGCTTTTTTGCAAAGGATGAATATTACACCTCTGTTTCACATAGACAAGGCGGGAGATTGCAGCCTTTACCTGGCTGCAAATGTGGCGCATTTTCTAATGTCTAGGGGCTATTGTCTCAGGAGAGAGCAGGAAGAAGAGAGAGTGGGTCACCTGTCATCACTCAATGGCTGTTGTAGTCTCTAGGGTGGGCTTAGAAGCTCCTATCTGCTCAAATAAGCTGTCAATCAAACAGCTGCCATCTCAGGTGTAGAGTTATAATGGTGTCTGCTGTGAAATGAGTCATTTTACTGTTAAAAGCATGAAAAAGCATCCACAATCACATTTTTGTTTTTAATCATTTAATCACCATTTAATTATGGAATACTTCAAGCTGCCTTCACTGGAATGGGACATCAGAGTATCAGCTATTAATTTTCACCAACATGACTTTTTCTGTGTCAGCTCTTCCTTGTTATTCGCTGTGGATGAAATGAAAAGTTTCTTTCTCTAGAAAACGTGAATTTTTCTCAGTGACACAGTGTGAACTGTGTGTTATCCTATGGTATTCCACTTCACTTCACAAATGAACAAGTGGAATGTTCTGCTGTTGGACTTACAGTCAAAGCAACTTAGCTTCTAGCATCTAGAAACACACTGTAACACTATTCCATTTAAGTGCCTTTATTTTTATGACTACATACAATACAATGTTGTATTAACACAAACTATACAATCCTACAAAACATAGAAAAGCAGTTTAAGTATTATTCTGTTTTATTTTATTTTAAATACAATAAAATGAACAATGTCTTCAAAACGTTTTGGATCAAAAGCCAGACTAAAGAAGTAGGTTTAAAAACATCTCAAGTCTATGAATAAAAGGGAATGTGAAACACTGCTCATTTACCAGCTTCAGTTTTCCTGGACAGCGATGTCAAAACAATGTCTGACCAAATTCCATTAAAGAATTTGCACAAAGTAATATTTCTCGCGGGTTTGTTTTTTTTTCCTTTTTCCTATTTGCAACAGAGCAACTCATCGGCTAAATGGCACAAAACCAGAAAAAATACCACCAGTAGTCTAATGAATACCTCAACTATGGATTCATGCCTTCTCCAACCAATGCACAACTTCCATTGTGGTGAGCAAGTGTTTTCAAACGCGGCCATGAAACCCCTCGTCTCAGGGAGCACCTTCCAAAGATCCACCCGGACAAGGCACACAAAAAGCATCCATTCTGGGGGATGCACGTGACCTGCAGACAAGATGGCTGCGTAGCAGCAACAAGATGGTTGCTCTTGCCCTTTCCCCCAAATTTTTACATACTATCCATCCACCTCGCATTGTTACCCTAACAACTCTTTGCCCCGAGTCTCAGTAAATCCTGTGTATACAATGGCTGAAGGTTTGAGAAGCAAAGCCGGGTTTGACCTTCTGAGAAACGACGAAAAGCTTGAGTCATTTAAGCTAACTGTATCGTCCATGCTAGCTACCGCGATGAAAGAGCAGCAAACCTTCATCAAGGAACAGTTTGCGAAGTTTGAAGAACGGCTGGACAACATAAAAACAGAGGTAACGAAGAACTCAAATGAAATTAAGAAGCTGAAAACGGATCACAAGGGGCTCTCCACTCAGCTGGCTAAATTCAAGCAGTCTTTCCAAATGACATGCTGCAAACTCGAAGCAAAAATCGCGGAGCTAAAGGGCAGGTCCCGCAGGGATAATGTTTGCATTATCAACCTGCCAGAAAAAGTTGAGAACAGCGACGCAGTGGACTTTGTTTCATCCTCGCTCACTAAATGGTTCCCAACTCTTACCGGTGGTAAGATGGAGCTGATGTGGGCGCATCGTATAGGACCAGACCCGCCTGGCGGACTAACGAAGGATTCTGATGTCTGGTATACTGAACTACTAACACGGGATCTCTAGATAAGTAAAGTATTATCCCATACAACCATAACACACCTTAGGGCATACTTAAAGTAACTATAACTATATAAGTTACCTGCCAAAATGAGGGATGCTGTTTTTTGTTTATTATAATACTTGCTTTATGTGATTAAAATCTCAAGAGGCTCTGATATAGATGAGTAATTACAGTTATGCAGTACAGTTTCATATATTTTGTTTGGTAAATAATCTCAAAGAACTCTAACTTTGATGGATAACTTTCATTTTGTACTGAGGCCAATCTCAGCTGCTTTTCTTTTTATGACATTTGACTGGTCATACAGAATAATGTACTGGGGGGTGGACTTTTGTGATGGTGTGATAGCCAGCTCTCTCAGTTCAAGCGCCCAAATAGGTACAACAGCACCTGCCCCTGGTCCGCCTCCCCACCCACAGCAGCAGAACTATGCAACAGCACCTGCCCCTTGTCCGCCTCCCCACCCACAGCAGCGGAGCTATGCTGCAGCTGTAGCCCAGCCTACTGCCACAGTCCCTCCCCCTGGTACCTCTGAGCTTGGATACATCAGGGAGATGCTGCACACCCTGTGCACCCGGCTTCTGTCCAGCTAAGATAGACATACTCTGAACACTTTCCCATTTGATTAACAGAACAACATGGAAATATATTGTTAGTTAGTAATAGTAATAATAGCAATAGTAGTATTCAGTACAATGGTAATATTCATGAAAATAGTACATACCTTCATGGAATTCATATGAAATTATTAATTAGTATTATATGTATAGATAGTTGTAGGTGTTTTAATATTTGTCTCACTATACAGGTTCATTTTGATTGTTTTTTAATGCGTTCATTTCATATAAGCTGTTGGAATATTCAGGGTCTCCACTCCTCAACCTTTGAGCTGAAGAGCGGAAACCCTGAATTCATGAAATCTATCAAAGACGTTGATATAACTGTATTGACAGAAACATGGTGTCAAAATGATTTGTTCACTCACTGTCCTCCAGGATATAATGAAGTCATGGTGCCCTCTATAAAATTAAAAAACATACGCAAGGGCAGAACATCGGGGGGATTTTGGTTTGGTATAAAGGAGATCTTTGCCATCAGATCTCACCAGTAAAACAGGGTAAATCACACATTTGGTTGAGATTGGATCAAACCCTAGGCATAACTGACAGGGATCTATATCTCTGTGCAATTTATATACCCCCAGTAGATTCTCCTTATTTTGAAGAAGACATTTTTGACACTCTCCATTCAGAAATTGCCTACTTCCAGGCCCAGGGAAACGTGCTTCTGGAGATCTGAATGGACGAACAGGAATCGAACCTGATGTCATGGACCCACAGGGCAACAACCATGTATTTGGTCAGGCCCCCCTGTTTACCACGCCAACCATCACCCGTCGAAACAACCTTGACTCTGAAATAAATCAAAGTGGCAGGGAGATAGTACATCTCTGTCGGGCCTTAGGCCTGTACATAGTTAATGGTAGGTTCAGAGGGGACTCTTTAGGGAGATTCACATACTCCTCAGCTCTTGGGTCTAGCGTAGTAGACTATGCAATCACTGACATGGACCCCTCCACTATCAGTGCATTCACTGTCAGACAGCAATCCCCCTTTTCAGACCACAACCAAATAAATGTGTTCTTTAAACTCTCAGATCAAATGAGTGACACAAAAAGGGAACCCAGCAAGCTGTTTCAATTGAATCCTACTTACAGATGGGCCCCAGACAGCGGAGACAAATTCATCATGGCCTTGAAGTCACCTGATCTGATGAATGACATATCAATATATGACCAAAACCAATATGTCTCTACCAGAGATGGTGTAAACAAGGCCATTGATGATATCAATATGATATTTCATAAGGCAGCTATTAAAGCTGACCTCATCAAACAAAAACGGAAGCCTGTTAAAAGGCAAAACGCTGACAAATGGTTTGATCAAGAATGCAAGACCATCAGAAAAGGCGTGACAAAAATAGCAAATGAAAAACATCGCCAACCAAACAACCCAGCCTTACGCATTAGATACAATTAAATTTTAAAGAAATATAAATGTACAATTAGGAACAAAAAACAAAATTATACCCACATGAAACTTGAAGATATTGAGAATGCCATTAATCAAAATCAATTCTGGGATATGTGGAACAAGTTCAACACAAAGCAGGACATTACCTATCCA
The DNA here is from genome assembly GCF_040436345.1 of Pagrus major. Taxonomy (NCBI): domain Eukaryota; kingdom Metazoa; phylum Chordata; class Actinopteri; order Spariformes; family Sparidae; genus Pagrus; species Pagrus major. The sequence goes on from NC_133229.1 coordinate 444,188, forward strand.
AAATGGTGACATCTGGAGAGCACATTTTGAAAATCTGTACAAAGACATACCAATAAATCAAATCAATTCAGATCAATGTATTATACAAGAAAAACTCCAAACATTAGAAGAAACAATTAAAGACAACCAAAACCCCCTTGATTTCCCAATTACTTGGGAAGAATTGACCACACAGACAAAATCTCTCCAGCCGAGGAAAGCTTGTGGTCCAGACAGCATTAAAAACGAAATGCTCAAATGCAGCACCCCAGAGATGCAGGGTGCAGTGTTAAAGCTGTTCAATATTGTATTACAGTCAGGATGTTTTCCTGACATCTGGTGCAAAGGGCTCATTTCCCCCATTCATAAGAGTGGGGACAAATCAGACCCTAATATATACCGTGGCATCTGTGTCATCAGCTGTCTAGGTAAATTATTCTGTAGTATTCTGAATAAAAGAATACTAGATTTCCTTGAGGAACACTCCATCTTGAGTAAAAGTCAAATTGGCTTCCTCCCAAAACACCACACCACCGACCATGTATATACCCTTCACACTTTAATTAACAAACATGTACACCAAACAAAAAGTGGTAAGATATTCACTTGTTTCATTGATTTCAAGAAAGCTTTCGACTCTATTTGGCATGAAGGGCTCTATTACAGGCTTCTACACTGTGGTATAGGGGGCAAAATGTAAGATCTGAATAAATGTATTTGGAAAATATGTGTGCTGTTAAAATTGGAGACAAACAAACTGAATTCTTCAGCCAGAGAAGAGGTGTACGCCAGGGTTGCAATTTAAGTCCGACTTTATTTAACGTGTATATAAATGAACTTGCTGTTGAGTTGGATCAATGTGCTGCTCCTGGCCTCTCCCTCCTAGATAGAAAGGTGAAGTCTCTGTTTTATGCTGATGACCTTGTTCTACTGTCTCCTACTGAACAAGGACTACAGCAACAGCTGTACATAGTAGAAAAGTACTGTCAGAACTGGGCTCTGACAGTAAATATGAAGAAAACTAATGTCATGATCTTTCAAAAACACCCCAGATGTCAGGAGAACAAACACCAGTTTACCATAAATAATCATATCATTGAACATAGCATGAGTTATACCTACCTTGGTATAACCATTACAGCATCAGGGAGTTTCAACATGGCAGTGAATGCACTAAAAGAAAAACCTCGAAGAGCCCTACATGCAATTAGGAGAAAATGTTATAATTTCCAAATAAAATAAAATATTTGATAGTGTCATCCAGCCCATTGCGCTGTACAGTAGTGAAGTATGGGGTCCACTCAGTCATCAGAGCGATACCCGTTGGGACTAACATCCAACAGAGTCTTTACATGTAGAATTCTGCAGATACATTTTACACGTACACAGAAACACACCAACAAATGCATGTAGAGCAGAATTAGGCAGATACCCACTGATAATTAACATTCAAAAGAGAACGCTCAACTTTTTTAACCACCTGAAATCCAGCCCCCGAGACACCCTCCACTCCAAAGCCCTCCAAACTCAAGAGCTGAACCCAGAAAAGAGTCCCCTATGTCAGTCGGTACTGAGGCGAACTGCCCCCTCTCAGACACAGTCTGACCAGCCTCACAACAACACTGCTCTCCAAACACCAATCAGAGTAAAGCAAATTATAACACAATGCAAAGAAACCTATCTGGAACATTGGAAAGAAGAAACTAAAAGCCAAAGTAGATTAGAATGTTATCTAGCCCTAAAATGAGATTATGAATTAGCAGAAAATCTCTCTACTGTCAGAGATAGAAAGCAGAGACAGATCCTCACCAAGTACAGGCTCAGTAACCACAAACTGACAATCCAAACAGGAAGACACAAAAAATCATGGGAACCAAAAGAAAACAGAACATGTGGTCATTGCTTGACAGGTGAGGTTGAGACAGAGGTGCACTTTCTCCTACAATGTAAAACATTCAACGAAACATGGAAAAATTATTTTAATAAATTCAATTCAGTAATCTCAGAGTTCAAAGAGCTGAACGACATATCAAAATTAAAAATACTCCTGGGAGAAGGAGATAGGGCATGCCTTGCTGCCCAATGTGTCAACATGCCACAACCTGAGGGACAGTGAATGACCGACACACACACACACACACACACACACACACACACGCAGGCACACGCACACACACACACACACTGTATATACTGTATATATAGTTAATGTAAATCAACCTTGGTGTTGTGTTTGTGTTGTTATTTGTTGTGTTCTGTCCGAGTGTTTGGACAGATGCTTTGGCAACATTGTTGTTAAACTTTCACGCCTATAAAGCCCCCTTTGAATTGAATTGAATTGAATTGAATAGTGGGTGTTTTGTTTGTGGCTACTGCCACCTTGTTATACATTATAATGTTAGATGCGAGTTCGTATTTTTCCTTTTTCCTTTTTTCTTTGGCGACATGGGGTTGTATATTTGGATCTCCACATTTCTGACTAATGTGTATGCAGGAACACAACATTTTGCCCGGTCCTGTCTGTAATAATCACTATGCTACACATAGCTAGCTGGAATATAAATGGTCTTAATGCCCCTATTAAGTGCTCAATGTGTCTTGATTGGCTTAAGAGACACAGGATAGACGTGGCCTTCATTCAAGAGTCACATTTTAAACACTCTGATAAACAACGCTTGTCGAACAGTTATTACTATACTTAAGCTGCGGCTACTTTCAACTCTAAAAGCCACTGGGCCCTAGTGGTGTTGAGACGCAGCCTATCCTTAACAATAATTGGAAGCTATGGAAGTGAGGATGGTCGAATTGCTTACATTAAAACAAATATATATGGTCAGAAATTTGCATTTCTATGTATATATGCCACTGATCACTTTAGTCCAGAGTTCTTTGGCACAATTAGCAAGACTTTATGTGACCTGCAGGACTTTTCAGTTATTATTGGCGCTGACATGAACGCTGTCCTTGATCCCTTACTCGATAGATCTAGCACACCATCTCAACATATTCCTCCTTCTACAGTCGCCTTCCAAGGTTTAGTTGACAATTTCAGTCTCACAGATCTATTTAGAACTGTAAATCCTTCTTCAAAACAATATAGTTTTTATTCGTACAGACACAAGACCTATTCAAGGATAGATCATTTATTGGCTTCTGCAATTTTATACTCTGAAATTCATTCAGCTGTGATTTATCCTAACTCTTTATCTGACCATTGTGTTATTACATCACAGCTCACACTTGCCAAGACTCCAACTAAGGCCACAAGATGGCGCTTTAACACCACATTACTTAAAAACAATGATTATTGTGACCATTTCAGAAATACTTTTAAAACATTTATCTCAGAGAATGCTAACTCAGTAGAGGACCCTCGAGTCTTATGGGGCGTAATTAAAGGATTTGTGAGAAATACAACTATTCCGTTCGCTTCTTACCTTAATCGAACAAGGCTGGGCAAAATTAATTCACTTGAAAATAAATTACAAAGGCTCAAACAGGCTCAGCATCCCTGTTGGAAACCTACGAGCTACAGCTTAGTCCCATAATGAGTTTCCTCTTATCAACATGGGTTATTGCTGAGAAGAAATCTAAAAGTACATGTAAATGGCACCTGAATAGTCCACTCTTCAACAACTATTCCCTACTCACTGGGGGGGTCCCATTCTCATCCCCAGACTGGAGTTCTAGGGGTATCCATGTTTTAGCTGATGTATATAACGAGAATGGGCTTCGTGACTTTAATGATTTGAGACTGTCTTACCAATTGCCTGGAACATCTTTATTTCTGTACTTTCAACTACGATCATCTATGAAAGCATATGGAGTGCCATGGAGTTCTCCTATTACTACCCACCCTTTGCACTCCATTCTGTGCAATAGAGGACGAAAAAGAGGTTTGGTCTCCCGAATATATTCACTTATCCGGGATGCCTCTTATAAAGCCCACCCTATTTTACATGTACTCGCCGCCAGATTTCTTTCCTTTTTTTTTCTCTTTCTTTCTCTTTCTCTATCCCTTACTTTTCTTTTTCTATATTTTTGATTGCAATGTATCTGTACTGTTGTCTGATTGCTGTACTTGTTAACATTAAAAAACAATAAAAAAGTTGTTCACAACAAAAGAGCATCCGTTCTTCCAGGCTCACAAGGAGGAGCATGGTAGGAGCACAATCAGCCTGCTGGTGTCCGGTGCAGCCCACCATGAGGACAGCTGCTGGCAGGAGTTGCTGTAGCTGTTTGTGCTGATGTCCTCAGGCTGGAGGTGAATTCCTTGTCCACCTGGTTGCTGGTCCTCAGAGTGTACAGGCCGGTCAGGAAGAGTTTGCTGCTGTTGTCTGAGCCCGTTAAACACAGCCTGCTGACCTGGGCTCTGTGTGCAGCACTCTGTAGAGCTCACTCATTATTACTATTTAAAAAAACTACTTTGAGTTGCCAGGTTGTGAATCTTAAATAGGACCAATAAGTCCTCCAAATCAAGCCACAAAATACGTTCTTTATTTCTTTTGAAAACAGTCCATTTGCAGCCACAGTTGCAACAATTAGTTGATGAATCGATTGGTTGTCAACTATTAAATAATTGGCTATGACTCTAACTATTTTGATAATGGACTGATCGTTCTGAGACATTTTTTGAGATAAAATGTGAGTCCCAACACCCTTTTTGCACGTTTTTGGTGGTGCTTTTGCTGGTAGAGTACTCTACCACCAGTGACATGCAAGCACAGCCATCTCCCTTTCAAAAGCCAAATGCAATGTCTACTACAGAGTGCGCTTGGTTTACATAGCATCAAACAGAAACCACATAAACATCAAGGTCATTATGTTACCAAGAAACCATCCATCTGCAAACGCTCCAGCTATAAGTCTCCTCCCTACATAGCTTTGAAATAGTGTAAATGAATCATGGCTTGACCCAGGCCGTTTGGCAACCACATTTGTTAACAATATTTGTGCTTCACAAGTTATGTCGACCTTTTTAGGTGATTTTAACATACGTGTCTGCTGTCCTCCTCAGACTTTTGTCACAGATTTGATGGACAAGGTAAATTCTTTTAACCTCTCTCAGGCAATACAAGTACGCACATTCGAAAGACCACACCCTTGACTTGGTTATATGTAATGGTCTCAGCCCTTTTAGCCTTGACACCAAGGAGATCTGTCTGTCTGACTACAAACTAGTTTTATTTAGCATTGTTTCATTTTCACCAACCCCTCCCTCTGTCAATGTATTAATGCCTCACAAGTTGTGTGAGGCATTAATAAATTGATAAGTTGTGCCATGTGAGTTAATAAGGCATAAGGCAACAGATTATCCCCCCGACCATGTTTTGCACACTAGTAGGCACATTGATAGTTATTTTAGCAATGTTTAACCTGTTTCGCTTTTGTTTTGTCTTTTTTATCAGAAATCATGTGACACATGAATTCAACCACATGCAGCCTTCACACTATCCACGCCAAATTTCTCTTAGAGGTTATTGACACAGTTGGGCCTAATATTCTCACTCTTAAATGGTCATTTTCCATCTATTTTTAAACATAATTTTTAAGCCAATTAAAACCTTTATTGAGTGGTTAGTGCTGTTGCCTCACAGAAAGAAAGTCCTGGGTTTGTGACCTGGCTGGGGCAGGGCCTTTCTGTGCGGAGTCTGCATGCTCTTCTTGTGTCTGCATGGGTTCTTTCTGGGCACTCCAGCCTCCTCCCACATTCCAAAGACATGTAAGTTAGGTAAATTGTCATTGTCTAAAACTCAAATTATCTGTGGTGTACCTCATGGTTCAGTTTTAGGTCCCATTTTTTGCTATCTATAAGTGATGGTAATATCATCCAATGTCACAGTGTTCTTTTTTATTGCTACGCAGATGACACACAGATACAGTATACCTTCCGCTGAGACCTGGTGACCCAAAAGCCTAGCTGGGCCCAAATGTATACTCATGAAAAATGTACTTACGCCACTTTCCATGCAGGTTTCTGAATGTATTAATAAAACACAGGCGGTGAGAATGTGCGTACACTATGATTACACAGTGATGCATGAGGTGTTACCCTTGTTTTTACTGTCTTCAGTGTGCATTATGATAATTATAATGATTATAATGTTTATGTAAATAAACAAATAAATATATGATCTTAATATAAATAAAGATTGCGTTCCTGTATAATTGGGGAGTAAGAATACCTTCAGGTGTAACTGGCACTATATAAGGGCTGTAGCCGTGCGTGATGACTGTGCCACATGATACAACAGCTGCTTTGGCGTTGCTAGAAGACATTGCCAATGCACAGTTTAGGTGAGAGTGAGTTTTCAGGGAACGTATTGATGTTCTGGCCCATGATGATGACCGCTCATCAAGTGGAGAGAGCGCGGGGATACCCTCTCCTCCTCCAGGCGCTCACACACCATCACTGCACTTGGCATCACTTTTTTGAACTCCTCTAATGTCTGTGGCTCCGGACCCACAACGTTCTCTGCTTCTGTCACTTTCTGCCATTCCACTTGCTTCATTTTGTTGCTGATGCCAGAACTTAAGCCTCTAAATAATACTTGTTTTAGTCTGTCAGTTTGATCAATCATTACTTCAAGTTCACGGTCTCTTCCTTCCTTTTTCAGCTGCTTCTTTGCTTCTGACATTTCTTCTCAACACTAAACTAAATTCTAGCCTTTCGTATGCAATCCAGGTATCTGGGAGTGTGTATAAAGCCATTCATAGTAAATTGTGGGGATGGTCAGACGGTTCGTGCACATGTGTAAAATTTCAGGATGATTGAGATGTATGAGGACAGATAAACAGGCATAGAATACAGGGAGAACTCTACCAAACCATGCACTGCATAGCACTGCAGAGAGCTTCTATTGTGTATAGGCCTATGGGGGGATTCCCTACTCCTGCCAATTACTGTACCTGCAGATTTGCTCCTCATTACCGTAATAATGGATCCCCAGTACACAGTGTACACGTCACCTTTTTATCTTAAATCCCCAAGGCAAGATGCCTCAGTTTCATTGAAATTTGTCAGTATCGCATTCCTGATGCAAAACAGAAGAGGTCACTGTTTCAATGTGTCCATCGCTGTAGAGAATTTACAGCTAGTTGATAGTTTGAGCATGTAATCATGGTCTGCATGTGTGCCCTGCACACATATAGGTGTGAGGCTTGTCCATTGACCATTAAAAGCTAAATTAAAATTTAAAGCCTCTCTGTTTTTACGTGGTGGCTTCCTATGCAATACCCTTAATACTGTACATCCAGAGTTTGCTGCTCTGCTGCAGCTTGGTCAGAAGATGATTGAACGACCAGCCAAATTGTGATGGTGGACCTCAAGCAGTGGTTTGTACTAAATGCATTTATGAAAAAGCACACAGGTGGTTTTCTTTATGGTCTCAGGCCACCACAGAAGGCGTTTTTAAAACACCAATAAAGAATTTCCTGTCTTGTGTCATTGCACTGTAATTGTAGTCAGACCAAGAGATGTCCCTTAGACTGTCAGCCACATCTTAGGACACCATGCACAGAGGTTTATGACGATGGCTTGATGGGCCAGAATCACTCCATGTGCTGCGAGTCCTTGTAATTACAATGTAGCTCAATGTGGCCAGCTGGCTTTGTAATTCTGAGCTGAAAAACACACTTTGAAAATGAGCCTTAAAATGAAAGTTGCATTTATTGCAATCATGGGATTTGACTAATCCTGCTGTTCTAACAGCTGTGAGAGAGATTGGAGTTATAAAATGACCTCAGAATGAGTTTGCCACTTGTTTTCATGCAAATGTTTGCAGTTAAAACTTCAGTCTCACTGCACTCATTTGATCTTTTTAGACCCCCTTCATTCTTGCTAATAAAGTGTGTCAGGGCTTCATTGGTCTCTGCACCAATTATTACAACTAGACTACAGCTCTGTGTACAAATGTGTCCTAATTCTGATACATTCTTCAAGATTTAGATCATATGACATGACTTTTTAGGTCGTAACAACTATATATCGCTTTAAACTTTTTCTGCTTAGCTGAATGGGCCATGATTGGAGTGTCAATACACTGAAAAGATGTATTTTTACTGCCGACTGCTCCAGGGTGTACACCCCCGCTCGCCCAATGTCGGCTGGGATTGGCTCCAGCCCATCGGCTTCAACCTCCTACCTATAGCTACAGGGATGGTCAAGGGATTTCTTATGTCATTAGGATCCAATGACTTTGAAAGTCCTATTACCTACGGTAATCCCCCAGCAGCAGAAACAATAAGTTTGTTCAGGATATAATGCTCACAAAAGGTCACACGCACAGTTCAGGTTCATACAGTGAAACTGTTTGAAGTAAAGCAGCCATCCTCCTGATATGTTTAAAATTACTGAAAGCAGCGTTTCTAATCATTAAACCAGAGTATATGTGTTGTGAACCTGCCAGTGTAGGCACATCTTACTGTCTGAATAATGCCTTTTTTTCACAATAGTTTTCATTGGTGAAAAGCTAAATTAAACAAAAAAACGCAATGCCAAGTTTACAAGTCACCATTTTTCACATTTTCTTTCCTATTCTATTCCAGAAGGTTGCCACTTCTTTAGAAAGTGCTTGCTAGACCCTCCAAGTGTAAACCTTATCTTTTCTAGGTGCAAAAACGAAATTATATCCTTTAGCCAAGCAGAGAATGGGGGAGGGTAGGCAATTTCCAGGACAGGAGTATTCTTCGCCTGGCCAAAAGTAGCCCTTTTCACAAAGAGACTCCACATTATGGCTGCAGTGGCGGTTCGCCAATTCTCCGCATTTGTTTGTTCACACAGAACCAAGCAGCTCCGGCGTAAGGCCGCACCAGTGTGTAATTCACACAGAAAGCCGGCGCTGTGGACCCAAAGAAGGCGTTACGGTACACATCATGATGTTGACCTCTGTGCTGCTGTTATAATGTGTTGTGATTGAGATCCTGACCCATCATGCATCCTGGAAAGTGACAAAGTTATGTTTTTCGCTCTAAATTACATAATTACATAATCTCCATCAGTAAACAGGATGCTGTCTGACTCTTTCACTCGTGGGGAGGGATGCTGTTTTCTGGGGGAAAGTTCACTGGACTCTTGGTCGGGAGGGCTGACTGTCACTGTGATTTTTTTCAAGACAGTAATTACAACAACACAATAGTGGAAGGAGACAAACACTTGGTGAGTTAAAGTTTTTTGCCGGAGGCAGACACTGTTTTTCAGCCAGAAATGTGACGAAGAGTCAGGAGGACAGAGAGAAGGACAGACAGAAGGACAGACAAGATCAGAGCCGCAGCGAAACTTTCCCCCCTCTCCACATCTGAAACTTTCACACAGAGGACGATGTGGAGAATCGGCGCATGATTCCCGCACTCAAAGGGCAGTGTGGATGGGGCTAGTGTTGAAAAAGCAATCATATCAACCTCGTTGGAAATGGGGCTCAGCTGGCACCCCGAAAATGGCCAGTAATGGGCATGGCTGTAGACTGATTTTCAGCAATGTTGAGAATAAATTATAAATCGAAGACTAATATGCTCCAAATTTTGGGCAAGACCAGAACATATGTGCGAGGTCTGCCTGAAGACTGCCACAACAACCACATTTAGGGTCAGAATCAGGGTAGATTTCGTGAACCACATTTAGCTGAATCAAACTGAGCCGAGCACAGGATGATGAAGAATTCACTTTAATGCCACCAGTCCTCAGCCCGCTCCTCCCCCAGTTCACCTTCCCAAATGGACTTTAACTTGGAGACTGTGTCACTGTTCACAGACATGATATTGTGATAAATTGTGGATAAAAGCCCCCTCTGAATAGGAGGAGTAGTAGTGTTTCTTGAGGGAGCTGAGGAAAGGAATCAAGCCTTGTACTTACAAAGTTACGGACATAAAGGTAACGGAACAGATTTGAGCGTGGCAGACTAAATTTAAGACACAAAGAGTCAAAGCTAGAACAAATATAACCACCGTAGAGGTCTTTCAAACAACTGATACCCAATATTGGAAAATGAATGCCGACCCCTAATGAAACCAGTCTGGTCCCCAGAAATAATCAGAGGAAGAATGACTTCAAGGTGCCTAACTGTCCCTTTTGCAATAACTTTACTTTCTGTGTTAAGCAATGAAATTGGCCAATATGATCCGCATTCTGTGGGGTCTTTGTCCTTTTTAAGTAAGAGCGAAATGATTGCTTGAGTGACTGTATGGGGCAGAGATCCATTCTCCAGTGACTCCTTAAACATATCTAATAGAATTGGTGCAAGCTAGACACAGAACATCTCATAAAACTCCCATAGCCATCTGGGCCCGGCGTCTTGCCACTTTGCATTGCTTTAATAGCTTCTGTAATCTCACCTATTTGCAAGGACCTGTCCAGTTCAATAACCAACCCATAAAGGCCCTGAAGACCTTGTTTACATCTTTGGGGTTGGAAACAAGGTTGTATGACTCATTCCTAATCTGGGGTATCAACCAAGAAGCAGCTTGGCACTTGAGCTGATGTGCCAGTAGTTGACTATTCTTGTCTCCATATTTATAAAACAGACCACAGGAGTGCAACAGCAGGCGTTCAGCCGTTTTAGTGGATAATAAGTTAAATTCAGACCGTATATCTAATCTCTTTTTATACAGCTCTGGAGAAGGGTCTGTAGCATATTGTGCGACAAGTTTGAGCATAGAGTCGGTGAGATCTTGCAGCCGTTTTTTCTGATAGTTATTCTTGTGAGATGTATAAGAAATAATTTTGCCTCACAGAACAGCTTTTAAAGTCTCCCAGAATAATGAATGAGATATTTTGTCGGATTAAATACGAGTATGAAGGTATTAATAGACTTAGAAATGTTATCAGAGAAATCCTTGTCAGAAACTTTCCAGAAAGGGTATTCCTTTTGATTCAGGCTAAAGGAAAAATCCAACTGTAGGGGAGCATGATCTGAGGTCACGAGAGCCAAATCGTTAAGTGATTGGACAAAGCCCGTGAGAGCTCTGTCAATAAAAAATAGTCTATCCGGGAGAAAGAGTGATGAACATGTGAAAAAAACGAGAATGATTTTGAAAGTGGGTTTAAGAATCTCCAGTGGTCCACATAACCATCCTTCCCCATGAAGGTCAACAGAGAACTGGACATTTTGGAAGGAGTTGAAGATTTGGGGATAGAGCAGTCCATAACAGGGTTCAAAACACAGTTTAAATCCCCCCCAAAAATAAGTTGATGTGTATTCATTTTTGGGAGGGAGGAGAAGAGCTTGTCAATGAAATTGACATCAGCATAGACATTTACTAAAAAAAACCTTGGTCTGGTATAAAGTACCTGTCACAATTATATATCTGCCGTTTTGGTCAGCAATAATGCTTGACAGCGTGAACTGGATCCTTTTATTCACCAATATTGCTACCCCTCTGGCTCTTGCGCTGAATTTAGAATGAAATACCTGACTGATCCAAGGTTTGTATAGTCTAATATGATCTGCTGTTCTTAAATGAGTTTCTTGCAGGAACATAATGTCAGCCTTCAGGTTTTTAAGGTGAGTAAAAATCTGTAGCGTTTACCTGGACCATTCATGGATTTAATATCCCACGTAATTAATCTAACTGAATGGTCCTTCACACTACCAGAATTTAATGGTATAGGGAAGTCACTATTTAATTTAAATTTGAGTTGAATGGGCTGACAAGAAGGCAATGTAGGAGATAGAACCTGAGACAACCCCCTGCACAGACCAGTATAAACAATAAAGAAAAGAAGAGATTAAACCACAGTGAGGACAACAAAGACACAGACACTCCCATCCTAGGTTCTCTTTTTCCCAAACAAAGAGAGACGCAGGTATAAGTTGAAAGACCACCGGTGCATCCACCCTGTAACTAGCCCAATCTAGAACTGATAGGCTATTCTAGATAATGGGTGAAAGAAAACAAACCACAATAAATGTGTTGTGACAAGTTATGTGAGAGCAGCAGCAGGGACACATAGTTCAATCGCTGCCACTATTGCGTGTGGGAATGATAAGGGGATCAGAGCACTTTGAGAACTATAGAGTGCAAAACAAATTGGAATGGAAAAAACGGAACCCAAACTGAGAGTAAAAAACTCAGACACCCAAAATCTGAGTCATAAAGAGTTTGGTGAATTAAACTAATGGTTAAGCCTGGAAACTCTCAAACTAAAGATAAGTATTTTCTCAAGCTAGAGTTAGCCTCTTACAAATATAATTTGGATTGAACCGTGACTTAAGTCAAGTTAAAATGACTACAAAAAAAAATACGGCTCCGATACCTGTTAGGTAGCCAACATATAGGCATGTTGTCAGACTCCATATATAAAGGCTCATATAAAGGCTCAATATTGTGCGGTCAATTGGCAGATCAACTAGAAAACAGTGATTATCAGTTAGACTATAATCACTGAACAAGTAGTCATTTATTCAAAGCAAAAGTGAGTACTGGCCAGGATATCAAAATTTAAATGTATAAAACCAGGCCTGAGGAGACTGGTCACATTAGCTTCTGTATTATCTTTCAAAAAATACACTGGACCCAGCTGGTAGCTAAGCCAGATGAAAGAAAAAGGAAAAAAGACAATAATAGCATAAAATATAAAATAAAGTAACACCTCTGGTATGTCCATTAGGTAGCCAACAGGTAGGCCTATGAACCAAACTCAGTCCAGGCTATATAGGCTCTGCGTGTGCCGGCGTTGCTAAACAAATTAACTGAGAACTATCATCCTGAATGTGAAATTACATTTAAAGAGAGTCGGCATGAACGGAGTTGTAAACAGGTCAGGAAGAGTATAATAACAGAAGCGACATTTGAGTAAAGGTTTACAACAGTTACAATAACAAAGTGGCTCAGCTGGGTGAAGGAGCCCAAAGCGGATATTCCTTCTGTAAAGCTTGGCTTTGACTTTGTTAAATGCTGTGTGTCTCGGGGTAAAGATTGATCCTGTGCCCGCGGACACGCAAATCCTCCGGTCTCCTCCCGCAGATGCGGTCCTTATCCTGGTAGTATTTCCTCCCACAGAATTCGCTCTCCCCAGTCTGTGTGCGCGGACCAGTTTCAGCAGCGTAGGAAGAATTTGGCGCAGAAAATATCAGTAAAAAACTCTGTCATAACCATGTCCAAGCCTTCCAACACCTCCAGGATACCAACCACTCTCAAATTGGACCAGCGTGAACAACTTTCCAAATCATCTCCTTTGTCAACTAGCAGATCATGTTCAGTTTTCAGCATAGCATACATGTTATCCAATTCTATAACTTTGTCAATGCAGTCTCCATCTCAGCTATTTGCCATGCGTGTCGGTTCATGGTGGCTTGTATTGAGCCGAGGGATGCGTTGACTGGAGCCAGAGCTTTATCAAGCAAAGAAGTGACAGTTGCAGTGAGGTCGGAGAGTAGAACAGAGCGAAGATTTTCCAGGTCAGTCGGTAGCTTGGTAATGCTAGCTAAGGAACGCATCGCCATCGTTGGGCAGTTAGCCGATGTGTTAGCTAGGTTGCTAATCTGGTTGTTTGCCGGGTTAGCTGTGTCGCTAGTTGGGGCTGAGGTCAGCATTTCTCCTCGTTTTTCCAGCCATTGCTAAGTGTAGTAATGTACTATGTGCAGGTCACTCAAAAAGTAAGCTGTCACTCGTCAGAGTGTAACATGAACTTAAATGTTCAGGAGCCACTTTTCTCCTAACTACTTTGTCTCCAAGCTCAACTGGATGTATCATTTAAATAGTTGGAAAAACATAGTACCACCAACTTTAGACCAGGTTTTTGTTGGTCTATGGCGCTGTCTTTTTCTGCTGCATCGAGATAGCAATGACCACAAAGGGAGATGAAGTGTCTGCAAGTACGTTTGCTACTTAGAAGATGTGGGTGTCTGGTGTGACAAGGAAAATTGGTCCGAAACTAACAATAACGCTTGCACTGTATACGGCACTTTGCACTGGGTGTAATGTAGTGCCCTTTGTCTCATTCTGGAGATTCTGACCATATGTCACGGTCTTCATCTGCTGATGTGGTTTCCTCATGATAGAGCAGATAGGGTTAAGGTTACAGATGTGTGTGTGCATCTTTTCTTGAGGCAGGCATTGTCTGGTTACAATTATCCACCCTCACAGATGGAGAAGAAGGTGGGCAGGGAAACCAATATGTCTTAATCCTCCGTAAACCACCTCTTATTGATCACCCTCGTCTGAAGTAAAATGTCAAGAACATTTTGCATCTCTAGTGTTGGTAGGCCTACATTTTTTCGTGGATGTCAGTTTTTGAGCCAAGACAAAGGCCAAAATGTGGCCTGCCACATAACAGGTAAGCTGTGTTGTCCCTCGCAGAAACAAATCCTAAACTGAAACAGTTGTTGACCACTACCAGCCAGTTTACAGGAGTCAGGAGTCAGTCAACAGAGTCGTTTTTTTTTGTTTTTGTTTTTAAATTGGCTCTGTCAAGTCAAAAATGTACACAAAAAATATTAGGACAGATACACACATGCAAACAGACACATGCACACAGACACATGCACTCAAAGCCATTAACAAGCCAGAAAACGTAATTAAGCTCTTTATAATATTGTCCTTTCTTCTGCTAAACGCAGATGTTGGACATGCAATGGATGCTGTTGAGGCCCTGGGTGGATTGGTGAGGCTGTCTTACTGCAGCAAACTCACAATTGCTGTAATCTGTCTCCGGCTTCTACAAATAAGGGAAATGTCCAAAGGTCAGAGGCAGTTAAGGTGGACACGTGTCCAGACCAGGCTCTAAGTCCATTAGAGAACATTAAGAATTAGAGGGAGCTAAAAGATCATTTGTCTTTAATTGGACCACCATGAACACTGCGCAGTAAATCATTGAAAACTTTTATCTTTGTGTTAACTGGACTGTAAGGCAAGCGTGTCAGATGTGGCTTTCACTCGCACATCTCACACAACACTTATTCTCTCATTTGAATCTATGCCTCTGTCTGCTCCGTGCAGGCTTGGAGGGTTTATTTACACTTCTTCTATTTATAGATCTATTTCTTATCTTCTTATTATATTATTATAATATTATTATTATCTTATTATATTCTTATTAAAATCTGTTATCTGTTATTTTTTAGTCTTTATTATTGTTTATTGTAATTACTGTCCTTTGGCTGCTGTGACAAAGAAATTTCCCCATTTGCGGGACAAATAAAGGAATTTTGATTCTGTTTCTGATTCTGACTTCAAGTCTACTTTTTCAACAATACAATGTATGTGCTTAAACATGAGGTTGATGCCCAATAAAAAGGTAATGAATACATTTATTTATCTACATTTCCCACCTTGGCAGAGCAGAGTAAGCTGCTGTTTGTAATCCAGGAGACTCCTTCCACTTTTGCCCAGCAGCTGAGAAGCAAGACACGGGAACTTGCCGTGTACTGAGGAGCTGCAGTCTTTATTCATGGGCAGACTTCCATGTAACTTCCACTGTGGATTCACAGCCACACTGTCTGCCCTGAGCACATGCAGTGTCTCTCTCTCTCTCTGGGGTGGAGGTTGGTTGCAAAAAAGCCAATAGAGGAAGCAGCAAGGGAGGTCGGGCTAGAGCAGTTTAAATAGCGCGCTCTGAATGCAATTTCCCAATAGGAAGCGGGCACGGGGAGTCAGCTGAGCCATCAGCTGATCTGCTCGGTGTTGACAGCTCGATGTTGATGCTGATTTAGAGCTTGACGTCATGGCCTGCCAGAACTAACGCTACGCTTGATTTATGTACATAACAATAGGTAACATCAGGCAGATGTTATGTAATTTGATATAAATAATATCAATTGACCATCAATTGACCTGTTTTGTGTTTGTATACAGCGATGATGTGTTTTGTGGGCGGAGACAAACTGGTGACAGAAAGCTCTGCAATAGCTACTCGCTGGCAGTGTCAGGTGTAAGCACCAAAGTCAACAATATAAATCATACGGACACCCTCTCCAATTATTTTAATGGTTTGCCAGCAGAGGACAGGTTGCCTCACACTAATAAGCTAACCCTTAGCTAATTCCCAGTGGGTTGTAGATTAGTTTAGTTTGTTTGTTGTTTGGCCCTGTCTGCGTTCATATGTAGAGGCTGCAAGTAGACAGCAGGAAGAAGTTGTTGGACTCCTGTTTTTAATTGCCTCAGTCATCTGAGTGATGTTGTCTGAAATGTGTTAGCATGTTCAACATCTATCTATTTATCTCTTTATCTATCTATCTATCTATCTATCTATCTATCTATCTATCTATAGGTATAGATATAGAACAGATATAGATATGGTATATGGGTTTAGGCTTGATTGAATTAAAGGGGGCTGTTGGGCCTTGGTGGAGATATGCACTCTACTCAGTGCCATTCTAGTTTCCCTTTGTGAATACACTGCTAAGGCTAATGGGCACCAGTTTTTCCACAGCCAGGCAGGCTGGTTTTGATTGAAACAAGTGCTAAACAGGCCACAAACAGAGCTTCAGTCTTTCTCTTTTCATTAATTTGCCTTTAATCAGCTTTAGTGAAAGATGATGAACCCTTTAAGGACTCACAGAACACGAGGCACCTTCCAGAAAACTTCAAGTGGTTTTTCATCTTTTCCTCCGTGACCACAGTATCAAGCAGCTGTGGCTTTTGAATATCAAAATTACAACCTCTTTCCTTCTGCGCTGTGTTATTATACAGTACAGAAGTCACGGGTTACACTTGTTCAAAGAGGCACAGCAGGCCTTCATGGACTCTAACGAGGCCATGCCGAGGTTTCTCTTTCAGGGCTTGTTTTCCAGGCTCAGGCCTCTACAGCACATCACTTTACTTGTTCTTCATCTCCTCCACCTAAATATTTTGTGATCCACGTTGTTTTTGCTGATATTTCTTTTGCTTTCAACAACTATAGGATGGATTGCGATGAAATTTTGTGCAGATATTTATGCCCCCAATCCTCTAAGTATTTTCATGACTTTGTGATCTCCTAACTTTTCAGCATCAGATCAATATTTTGGTGGAGTGGAATGTCTGCAGTGTCTGCTATGAACCTGCTATGGTACAGATATTTGGACTTATCCATTGAACACTTGGCCTGGGACAAGAATGTGCTGTGGGCTGTACACAGATGTTCCCCCATCTCACTTCACCAGAAACCAACCACTGCCATCTCACTCTGAAATGAAGCAATTAAGCATAATTGAAGTATTCAATAAAGTTTGAACAGGTTACATTTTATAAATAACCTTCCCTTCACAGCTTTATCCGCCAGCCACCATATTGCTGCTTGCAGCTTCAACTGTGTTTGTTTCTTGCTTGCTCTTTTCCTCCTTCTCTAAGCTGGAAAACACGGAGACACGCCTCCAACAACACAAAGTGAGGCTGATTCATATAACATATTGGGCCTAAGTGGTCTCACCCCAGGCCACTGGTGGTTTGTGTGGTTTTCTCACTCTTCTATAATTAGTCACTCACTCCACCCTTCATGTTATTTTCTTTTCAAATATTAAAGTATTGCTGACATCCTCATCAAAAAAATTATAGGCTTCATGCAGTTCTGGTCAGCTCAGTGAGCCTCTCTGTGAGCTGGACACCTGCCCCTTTCAGCTCCACATCTGGCACATACAGGCACCTGTTAGTTATCACTACAAATATACAGCTATCTTCCTCTGTATAGGCTCAGTACAATTAAACAGAAAAGACAAAAAAGCTCAGACAGTTAAACACAAATGATGACCAACAATACATAAAATGAGCTAAGGACACTTTGACACTATGCATAACAACTAACACTAGGCTACAGAAATGAAATAAATGTCAACTGAACGGGCGCAAACACACATAGAATGACTGTGTGTGAGTGCTACGTAGTGTAGTGTTTCCTGTGAGCCTTCAGCACTGCCACCAACAATCTGCTCTAAGTTTACCGCCTTTGCTTGAGCATTCTCAGTAAATATTGCACTGCACGTCTTAAAGTTTACAAACATTTAGAGCTAAATGAGGCTCTACAATCAGAACAATGACAGGAATGGTCAGAAACAGCAGAATGGCCTCACACCCCTCACTGAAGGTAGTTTATTAGTGATGCAGCAAATGTAGAAAGCACTGCTAGAGGATCCACCATGAATGTTTTAGCATTTAGTAAAAACTAGCATGCACCTGTTGATCACGCAACATCTTGGGAGAGTTTGATTTGTGTCACTTGGTATGTTCGCCGGATGGGGCATTAAATCAGTATTACTTAAAGTAATGTTCCCCTTTTTAAGTATTTCAACGACAGAACACAAGGGTCTTTCCAGTGTCTGGTCAGACTGCAGGAAAGGACATACACACAAACAGTTAAGAATGGGCATGTTTATCTAGATGCCATTCACAATAATATAAAGCGATCTGAAGAAATGGCTGACATTTCAAAATGAAAAAAGACACAATGAAAGCTTTCCTTTAGAGTTCCTAACTGTATTTTGCCTTAACATGAACAATAACATGCAGCTACAATACAGAGCGAGTATTGAGGTTCTACTTACCTACTTAGCCAGCAGATGGTGGCAACAGAACGTAGACTATTAAATTACCTGACCATTTTTACTAGGGGTGTGCATCTCTCCCATATAAGACGATCCGATACATATCTACATAGGCTACAATACGATTCAGGGGCGATACTCTCTGAGCTGGATCTGTCTGCACTGGATCTCTCTGAACTGGATGTCCCTGACTGTCTGTATCCTCTGCTTCCTAATAATAATCAGTGTATAAAATCACACCAATGATTAACAATCAGACAAATGTTTACTACTGATAACTAGTGCTGTGCGATATGGACAACATTTTATATCTTAATATAGCTAATTTTATATCCCGATAACGATATATATCGCGATATAGAATTTTTTCTTAGAATTATATATATATTCAAATCAATTACATCTCAGCACTATTTTTGATAACCATGTGAATGAAAGGCAAATGAATGGCACTTTCTCCTTTTATTCGTGACTTTTTGCAGGACTGTCACAACAAATAAGAATTTGTAAACAAAAACTATTCCAAGCTTTTATGTAAATATAAAAAAATAAAGATCTTTTTCCAGGTAGGACAGCCAGTAGGCCTCGCGGCTGGGTTCTGCTTCTGTATCCGCGTCTGATGTGACGTTACTAGTAATGTTATTTTCGTCTTCCATTGCGCTCTCCTCCGTCTCCGCCATGCTGCTTTGCCTCTGTTTACTCCCGAGTGACCAGTGCCGTAAACGAGTCCTTGCGGGTGACGTAAAAATGCTACCACAAAGCAGTAGCGTTGCTGCAGTTACATTCGCCTTCATACAATGAATTTGTTTTGAACTCAAAATTTGGATATCCAACAGTCATTCCGACATTGAGTTGTGCTTTATACGGCGTATTAAATCACAACCATAGTGTACGTTAACGTTAGTGTAGCAACAGTGCTAAACAAGTAGCCTACACGTTAAAATTACGATATAAACAACAGAGGGTTATATCCTACGGTAGACATTTTTATATCGCACTACGATATATATCGTAATATCGCACAGCTCTACTGATAACAAACTTGAAAAAAAAGTTGGATTAACTTAACAGTGTGCACTGTGCAGCAACTGTCAATAGACAGTAAACCCTGTGCAGTGTGGTTCAATTCAGTACATAATGTCAGTAGACAGTGACAGTTAACAGTGTGCAGTACTACCAGCAGTCTCAGAATACAGCTAATGACAGCAACACGTTCAAAAGCAGACAGGTTGTAAGTCCTTAGCAATGAAACGGGCTATATACACTGTGATTACCTTTGACCCGTCGAGTTGTGGCAAAAAAAAAAGTCTAATCTGTGTCTTTGTCTTACGTGTTCTTGCTAGTGCTGGCTTTATAAGCATTACCGTGACACATCGCGCGAGAGTCTCCTACTGACCTTTGAACTTTTATGAGAGTTTGAAGACGCTGTGAGAAAGTAGCAGCATAGCGGCTTCACTCAACCGATTTATAACTTTAAAATCAGGCCATCGACCGGTTCAAAGTACATTTAGATAAATCCAGAGGTCCGCGAGTCTGTGTAGTCGTATCTTTAACTTTAAAACCAGTTTTTCAATTCATATCAGTTAATTGTTACATCCCTAATTCATGGCAAAGCCAGCACTATGTGAAAAAGACTGGCAAGCAAACATTCATCTTTTCAAAATATTCAGCAAACAACAATCTAATCAAGCATGCTAACGCTAGATTGCTTATTGTGCTTAGCTAAACATGTTTGCTAACTGTCCATAGATGCTAACGTTAACTTTCACAACTGACTAGCTGGCATTTCCATGTGTGTTTTCAGGTGCCGGATAAAGTTTTACATGGTGGATCCCGTCTCCTTTATTTTGATTCTGCAGGCAATACATTTGGTGTGTCATGATCCTGGTTTTTGTTGTTCTGATATTTCCTGTTTTATTTTGAATCCTGTCTGCCTGTTTCTGCATTTGGGTCCTACCCTTCTCGTATAAGTTTAACAGAATGATCTCACCAAATATGGACCCAGCAGTTGAATTACTGGAAGCAATGAGATGTATCTCTGCCTCGCTGTGTGAAAGTTACAGATGCAGAGAGGGGGGACAGTTTTGCTGCGGCTCTGATCTGCCTCCAGAGGTAGTATCAGAGCCTCAGCAGAAGAGAGCCAGTGTCTGTGTGAATGAAAAAGCCGGAGGCGTGGATCAGGGGTGTGTCGGTCTGATGGTGTTCAAAGTCTGACAGCTAAACAGATCCTTCACTCATCAAATAAAAGAGAACACTGACTTTGTGCTGTTAAATTCCCTCCAGTGTGCGTAGTGGCCCCAGAGCCGTCACAAGCGTTAATTGTTGTAGACTGCGAGCCGGTCGTAACACACTAAACAAACGGGCAAATCAAAAAGGTTCTAGCAAATCATTTGTCCATATTCTCAGTTTAGCCTAGAAAATCTTGATTTATTGGGTGACATTGTGGGATTTTGGTTTACTGTATTGTTGCAGTTAAACTACAAGTTAAGTTTTATGGAGAGTACATATCATTGATTGTCCCATTAACAGCTGACCAATATGACAGACTTCAAAAAAGCACGGCTTCATCCTTTAAGGGATGACTCAACAAACATGTGGCCTTCTCACTAAGCACTACCATATGCATATCAAAATAAACCAAGTGCTTATTAGATGCCTTTGGTGCCATCCTCCTCCCAGCAACCCCTTGTTTCCCACTCCCTCCCCCATTTCCACTTTGAGACTGGTATGGTTAATAGTGTGTAAGGGATGACAAATTAGAACCAGCTAGCCTGAGGTTTTACTGTAGAAAGTGGGGAGCTGTTCCAGGCACATGTGGAGCAAAGATCTCTGTAATGAAGAAAGAAAAACAAGCTGAGGCAGGCAGAGAAAGAGACGCATTTGGGCACTTTCTGATTACTGGAGCTTGATTTGCAGAGAAAAGCTGAAACTGAAGTGCCTAGTGTATCATCCATCACCTGTCAAATTGTATTATTCAATTACACAGTTTGTTTTCCTAGTTGCATATGATTTACTGCTTATTCTCACAGTATAATTTTAACAGAGTATTGATACCATGGTTCTTCCTTGGACTGATGGATTTTGGTCCGTCGCTGGTCATTATGAAGGCAGTTTGCCACTATAAATCCACTTTGGTAAGTATTTTATTTCGGCTGATATGTGTCCCATGATAATTTATGGACCTCTGTTCTGGATAGAGATCGTTCTTCACTTAACTATTTTATTCATTCTCAGATTTCCACTCATGTAAACAAAAAAGCTCTCGGTCCAGCCCAGTGTCTCTTGGAATAATGTCTATAAGTCGACACAGTCTGTCTAAGCATTCATGCAGGAGATTTACATCCTGTTACAGACCTGTAAATAACATTTGTCCAATTTTATTAACCCTATATAACCTTATCCAAGTGTTCTGGTTGCCTTACCTAAACAGAAAGTCACACACCAAGAAACAGTCCTGACACTAAGCCTGTAAAACTGCAACTTGCTTCTTGAAAAGATTAGCAAAATATAAAGTGTTAACATACAGTAGGTCCTGGGGAGTGATTTACCTCAGGACAGAGCCAGGCTAGCTGTTTCCCCCCAGTTCCAGTCTTTATGCTAAGCTAAACTAACAGGAAGCAAGCAGGGACAAATCAAATGAATACGAGGAACACAGGAGACACAGGGCTGACGACGGGAAACGGAACAGGAACTCAGGAGACGCATGACAAAAACTGACGAACTGACAAAGAGTAAGAGAAAAACAGGTTTAAATAGACAAGGACTAATAAATACATGAAACACAGGTGAACAGGAAAAGTGAAAAGCAAAATATGTCACAATGAGAGAACTTCAAAATAAAACAGGAAATAACTGAGCCAAAAACTCATAACAACCGTAAAGTCAAAATGAAACTTGTAGGCTTTTGGATCACACCCCCAGTTATATTGTGCACCTATTAAACAACACACGAATACCTAAATAATATGTTAGCCCAACAAAAAATTCAGGTTAATGTCAGGTTAAGCTACAGCATCCTGGTCACCACTGCTGTTCTCTGTAGGTGCCAAAGGCTCAAGCATGTCTGGCCTTCCTCCAGGGGCCAAATATTCATCCTTCCCCTTGTCTTCCTCCACCATATGCAGTTCAAGGGGTATATCTTCTTGCTCTAGTGGGTGGGGGAGGTGTTAGAGGAGGTGAGTGGTCCTACAGTTTAATAGAGGGTAGCCTCCAACTCTGTATCACTGTAATTCTCCACATATGTTCTGACATGCCAACGTTTAAATCAAATTTCTCCAAATGTTATGTCCCACCTGTCTATCCTGTTTACCTCTAAAATAAGTCATGATACAGAAGCTAGATAATCTAAAAATGCAGTTTTATCTTGACTTTAACTATACTTTAGTTACCAGGTGGAAATATGCTAGAAAGCAAGAATTGTAAGCGTAACAGAGGATTTGAATAATCAATTTATATTGTCTGGAGCCCAGGAGAGTTTCTCAGTCATGCGCAGGCCAAAATGTCTTTTTAGGTCTGGATAACTGTAGGTGTACTGTTCCATATTTTCTATAGCTGTTTATGTAGGAATATAATCTCAAATGCATTTGAATTATTTAGTGTCTCATTTGATAGGAGCTTTGAGGCACCAGTGGCAATCCAAGCTCTAATCCAAGCTAATTAAGATTTATGAAACAAACCCACAAAGGAAAAAAAAATGAAAACAACCCCACCCACCTATCATATGTCATTACCATCATTAATGAGAAGTTACTGCAGATATTTCTGGACTCCCTGCCAGCAGGAATTGGATTTCTAAATAATCCACGGCAGCATGGTTTAATTAGGCTAACCACAACGGTGAGTGAGCTCATTGGACGGAGGTTTATTTTTAGAAACATAATGAAAAGAGCTGCTTCAGCACAAGGTCCTGCTCACTGGGGTTTGTAACCACTTTTGTTTGGTCATGCCCGCTGGCTGAAGACTACTCAGACCCTAGTCAGCAGACTGATTTAGAATCTGGGGTTTGGCCTGCTCCGAACCTGGACCTGAACCAGCTCAGCTAAGATGATCCAGATCCAACCACACTCACTTGTCTGCGGATGGTCTTAGAATGGAATGGACTGAAGTCAACTGAATGTGCAGATAGACTTTTATAAAGCTTTATTTTACCAACTGATTACATGACTGTATACTGTGAAAGGTATAGCCAGTGACATTCGTAGCAGCTCTCAGTGCTTTGAGGTGCATTTTGTCTTGTACCAGCTCAGTGTTTTTGGTTTACTGCCTGGGACTTTTCAGTCGAACTAAATAGGATAATGTTAGTGTTTTGTTTTACAGTTTGCAGCTACCAACAAGTTGCCAAATCCATTCGTGCTGCTTTAAGCTCATCACTGTATCACAGCTGACTAGCGTCCCAGGTGGATGTTTGTTTTGAGGTTCTTGTAGACGAGAAGCTGATACTAGTTAGAAAGCTGCTATATCTGGTATTGTTTCTGTGATATGTGGCAGGTAATTTTCTGGCTGCTAGCCAGCATCATTGTTAGCCACTGATATACAAAGAGGTGGACTCAATATGTAGACATTGTGATGTCCTGTTAGCTCACCTGCTAGAGCAGACGGCCCGTGTACAGAGGCTGAGTCCTCAGCACTGGCCTGGGTTCGTTTGTAGTCTGTAGCCCTTTGCTGCCTGTCTTCCCCTGCTCTCTCCTCCATGTCCTGTCGCTAAGTTGTCCTATCAAATAAAGGCTAAAAGACAAAAAAGAAATAAATACAAATTAATAAATATATAGACAATGTGACCAATGCAGGTGGAGACAGAGTACAGGACATCAAAAAATTGAGGAGGCCACAAAGGGAAGAACATGAGCCTTGACTGATGTCAAATGAAAACATATGCACATCAGATCACATACAACAAAGTGAAAAACACATCAGCTCAGGAGGTCAGAAAGCTGCAGTAGAGTAAGAGAGACTGTTGGTGCTTTTTCTATGTAGACTACACATAGAAAGAGCTTGTATGCATCCACTTGCTCATCCATTAATAAGGTAGTCATTAGCCCAACCTTCCTCTTTGCTCATTAAAGTGGAGGAAAAATTACATGGCTTTGCAGATCCAGCAGAAACAACATGAACTGTGGACAACATATGATCCAGATAAACTGTAGGAGAAATTATAGCTTTGAAGTCACACTCAGTTCATTAGCATGATTTAACCAGAGGGCATGACAACCCAACAACAGTCTAGAAAGCTCTAGAAAAAGTCAGAACTATAGAGCAGTGTCAGGTTAATGACAGCAAGACACTGGCAAACTGAACCACTGAGTTCAATGTCCTGACATGTGCAAAAGGAGATTCTATAGCTAGGTTTCAGGAATTTAGTGTTTGTGATACATGCCTCTTAATCCACATGTTGAATAAGTATATGGGTGTTTCTTTAATGCGTGGAATCAACAAGCTGAGCTACGTACATACATATATGAAAAAAAAGGGCACTCCAGTGGTTCTTGTTCTAATGACACATTTTGCAATTAGCAATTTAAAAACACATTACAAAATAAGTATGCACAATGTCTAAATGTTTGTTCTGATCATAAAGGCAAACATTTGAGCAGAATGAGGAGGCTGAACTCAGGGCATAGTGCTGCTTTGAGCTAAATGCTAACATGGACATGCTCACAATGACAATGTGCTGACATTTAATGTCTAACATTGTTGCCATCTTAGTATAGCATGTTAGCACACTGACTTTTGGTAATAAGCTCTAAACCCACAACACAGCTGAGTCTGATGAGAATGTCATTGGTATTTGAATGAGTACTGGACAAATGAAAATGCTGACCTGATAATGGCGCTAGATGAAAAGTCAGTGAATCAGCAAGTTATTACAGTTCATCGTAAGGGCAACGTGAACATCTGCACCACAGAAATCCACCCAGTAGCTTCTGTGGTGGACCAAATCTGGACCAAATACATGCCAACTTACATTACCATTTCTAGTGCCATCTCTTTTGTGAAGTTGTAATTGAGATTTGTATATTCGAGATCTGAGAAGAACAAATGATGCACAACATCACAACAAGACATCCTCTCACACAAAGCAGTCATTACACACACACAGACATACAGACATGTAAATATATCACACAGGTGTCCTGAAGTCTCCTGGATGTCAGTAAAGACCTCTGACCTAAATCACAGTGGCGATGATCTATGATGCTTTTTCCTGTTTTGAGAGAAGAAACAAATTCTGGTCCAGAAAAAGGTTTTGTGCAAGCACACCTATTACCTATTGCTAACTCAAACTGCCTACACCTTTGAGTAGAAGTAACTTTGTCAGTCCCCTAGCAGAGTCCAGCACATCTCATCTCAACTTGGACATCACAAATGTGCTACAACAGCCTGTTTCGCCGTCCTGGGAACGTTAGAGCAGTTTGCCTTCTTGAGAGGAGGCCAGAATTTGAGAGGCAGCAGAGCAGCCGCACCCTGCACCACTGCCCGCTGTACCAGCTGCTTGCTGTGCCAAGGGAGCTGGGAGGGCAAATCCCTGACTGTGGGAGATAAATTAAACCATGCAAAGCCCCTCATCTCCTCTGACTCGTTAAATATGCTTCTCAGTAGTCCAGCAGTGATGACACGGATACCTCCCTGTGGAGCCAGATCTATTCCGTTATTTTTCCCTGTTGTCTGGACACACTGGTAGGCTGTTGATGGTTTTCCTGAATTTTCCCCCTCATCTCCATGTTCCCATTTTTCCTGAAGCTCAATCTTAGAAACCATAAGAATTTTAATCAGAATGTATAAAGATCACACTTTTCATGCAAACCACAAAAAATCTCCAAAACTTGACGTGTGATTATGAGCTGGTGTGTGGTAACATGTTGTGGTAACTTAAAAAGGACAAAAGGACAAATACACCAAAAAGTCTCAGTTACAGTAACCACAGCTGCATGATATAACTAGTTGTGTTGTGACGTCAAAATAACTTTTAAACTGAAAAGATTGCCAGATAATGTACACTTTGGATGCGACATCATAAACTAACTAATGAGTAAAACCTGACAGATTGTCTGAATGTTCAGCAGGATATTTATAGATATTTGGCAGGACGGTTTGACTTTAAAAAAGAGACCTCTGGGTGGAATCTGTTTCCAGCAGAGTTCCTGGGCTTTCTGGTTTGGATACTGACCCAAGACTTCAGGATTTATTGAGAGACAGAAAGACTCATAACAGCGAAACAAAACTTGACCCATACAATCACAGTTTTAATAGGTTGCTAATGTTTATGGAGAGTCTATAAAGTGTGCATGAGAGCAATATCTGGAAGAGACTTTATATTTGGAAATTGTAAGTGTAATCGGAGCCCTGCTCAGTTTTCATGGATTCAACAATTTAAACTAATTTAGACTCCAGACATCAGTGATCAGTAATAATAAGATACTTTTAATATGTTTTTTTTAACCTGATAATTTATTGCATATAAACCGAATGCAACTTTTCCACCTCAAACAGGAAGCGTTGTGTTAACTCACACAGTGTAAAGATCATCTCTCTCTCACAAACACCCGTGTTCACCACCAATTCACTTAACTGGTATGTCTACAGATCATCTCCGTGCATATGCATGTATACATACATACACGTATATACTATACATACTATATATGTATGTATGTATGTATGTATGTTAACTTTTTGCTTTTAATTTTACGCAAAGTTAATCTAGTATTTCCCTTTTTGGTTTCCTTTGCTGTTTGGTTACGATCAGGCACCAATAATACTTTGTTAGGTTCGCCTAGTAGTGGCTTGAGAATTGGACTGTTCGGTATTGAGCCATGTTCAGAGATTCCAAACCATAGGGAGCTTTTATGATGGTGTCAGTATTTTATTTTAGTAATATAAAATTTCAACATTAGCAGTAACAGGTATACAAGGGGCTCTAGTGTCACTGCTAGTTTCAGACTGAAGCAGTTGTCATTTTCATGCCCAGCACCCACGTTGTGTAAACAGCACATGTATCTGCACCCACCTGTGCGCCCCTGGGCGTGTTGGTCTTAATATGAGGTGTGGTCAAGTGCACTGATGGTAGATTGCTATCTTGAGGCAGCAGAAAGCAACTCTGCCATAGACCAACAAAAAGCTGGTCTAAAGTTAAAGGCGCAGTCTGTTTACTGCTTTTTAAAGATCACATTATTCTGACAGTAAGATACTCCTACACAGGCGGGTTCACACCGTTCATACACTCTGATTTTATGATTTGAGACGCTGTTTTCAGTTATTTCAATCATTTCCATGAAAACAGTCATGTCACTGTGACAAATACCATGGCACATTTAATCAGCAAAACTAAAAGCTGTAGTTTTAACCTTTCCAAAGGAAACCAGTCAGGACTTTTTAATAATCAGTGAAGTTTATCAGCTGTTCTTCGTGCGCAAATGCTCATGTTAATGTAGAGATACACACATCATTTCTGCTGCTGGAGAATCGCTGCAGGTAATGTCATTAATATTTTCCACATTAAAGACGTATTTCTCCCCTCTCATCCCACCGTTATTGATCAGGATGAGACTTTTTATGACCCGTCCCGCCTGATCCACAGACTGAGATCTGCACACACAGAGACACAGCAGCGCTCCTCCTCCTCCTCCTCCTCAGTTAAATATCAGTTTATATTTTCATATGCAGTCAAGCAGAGTTGTTGATGGGACAGATGAATGTGAAATGGCGGGGCAGAGGGTCCAGCAGTCTTTATTATTTCAGTGTAGCTGTGATCAGGGTTCTTGTTTTGGCCAGATGCCATCCATCCATCTTCTTGTGTTATCCAGGGTCGGGTCACAACGGCAGCAGGGTAGTCCAGACGGCCCTCTCCCTAGCAATGCTTTCCAGCTCCTCCTGGGGGATCTGAGGTGTTACAAGGCCAGATGAGAAATGAAATCCCCCCAGCGAGTTCAGGGTCTCCCTGAGGTTTCGATGTGGTGGAAAAGCAGTGAGGATTGCAGCGTAGATCGACCGGTAAACCACAAAGCTTGGGGTTAGGTAGGGGACTGAACATGATACTCCCCATTAAATGGGGGTATACACACTGGCTCTGTTTTGTTTGTTTACTTTACATTTTTAAATCTTCCTCTTTATTTCGGTGTACAACTCCTATTAAAATATAATGTGTATCCCTTAAAAATGACCAAATAATAAAATAATAAAAACAATTAAAAAATCAGAAGAACACATAAAAATAAAATTAAAAAACATCATATCAGAGTTCGGGATTGGCTATATGATTGAGTGGGGGGTGGGTTGGGGGGAGAGGGAGAGGGAGAAACAGTGAAAGCAACCTTTTATTGGTTAGGGTCAGGCGGGGGAGAAAAGGTTAGGATTAGGCGTGGGGGGGAAGGGGTTGGGGTTTGGGCTAGAGGGGGGGAGAGGTTAGGGCTAGGAAAAGGGTAAGGTAAGGCTTAAGAAGAGAAAGTCAAAATTGTAAAAAGAAGAAGAAAAAAAGGGAAACTATATGTGAAGAATTTGGACTGTTTTTCCCTCTAGGCGGTGTGTGGACCCCCGTGAGGGATGGCATCGACCATAGTGGCGACCTGTTGGCCTGCGTGGGCGTGCGCTGGTGGTTCGTAATCGAAAGGCAGATCTGTTATGAGGATAAAATGACAAATTAAAATGAATAAAAGGTAGGCCCTTATGAAAAAACCTGAAGATATTCTATTCCCTGGAGTTAAAAAAATGTATTAAAATTCAATCACGTTAGTAGAATTATAAATAATAAATATATATTCTCATAAAAGAATAAAATATAAAACATGCAAATTCATAAAAAAAAACACAAGGTTTTAGCTTAGGGCTAGCTTGGCCAAATTCCCAAAACGTATATTGCAACACTGCATCATTAGCCAGCTTTTGACACAATTTTAAAAAGTGCATCTAACCAAAACATTCTTGTACTGATCAGACCAAAGATTAGCTGGAATTAGACATATGGGTATAATTTGGAGCGGCCGTAGCTCAGGAGGTAGAGCGGGAAGGTCACTGGTTCGAATCCCGGCTCCTCCCAGCTACATATCAAAGTGCCCTTGAGCAAGCTACTGAACCCCAAATTGTTCCTGATGAGCAGTTGGCACCTTGCATGGCAGCCTCTGCCATCACTGTATGAATGTGTGTGTGAATGTGGCAAGTATTGTAAAGTGCTTTGAGCTGTCTGACTGGAAAAGCGCTATAGAAATGCAAGACCACCATTTACCATTTATAATAGACAAGATGAAGCCACAACAACAGGCAGAATGGATCACACTCTCCATGTGCCTCACTGTAATGTAAAGTGACGTGTTTGGGCTCTGTTAACCTGCCATGTTAGCAGCAGATGCCTGTGAACACATTGTTTCCACTGATCCAACCATTGAACTAGTAACCACAACATCACCAGACAAACAAATCACACAATTCTGAACTTTGTTGAGTGAGGGGAAACTTAGTAAACTTTGCGAAGTGGCAACAGAAAATTCTAATGTCTTCATCTTGTAAATTCAGCATTAAATGAAAACATGAAGTTGTTTGTTTCCTTGTAAGAAAGTGTCAGTTTGTGGCAGCATGACTGTACAATCCTGTCTGCTTCTGTGTCTAAAGTGCTTAAGTCTTACCTGCCAACATTTAGCAGCTGTTTGAACACACTGATTACACTGCTTAAAGACTCTGTAAGGACACTCCCACACAGAGGTTAAAAGCCTGCCAAATCCCCTCCAGTTAGTGAGAACTGAAGAAGCCTCTTGGATGTGTAACACCCGCCTCTTGTACATATAGGGGGGGCCTGGGTTACTCTTATGATATTCCCTTTGTTTATGCTTTTAAATAAATAAAACACCACACAACCAGACTTTGAATGTAAAGACTCTTTAGTTGTAAGTTCTTACTCTCAAAATAAATAAAGGAAAATTAAATAAATCACTTGGGTATAGTGAGAATGTTAATGTTTAACAGAAACAGTACCTGGTTTTAGTATTATTCAAACTCTTATAACATCAAATAAAATGAAGCAAAACTTAAATACAGGATATGATGGACCCACACGCACTCACACACTCACACCTGGTCCACAACAGTCTCTATGAGTCATCTAAACCCCCTGTTGCAGGCCTGTGTCGTAACTTGGGTGCGTTGTGGCCTAAAACAAAGTGGCCGCTTCACTTTTAACAAGCAGAAGAAAAATAAAAGGCACGTGCAAATCCAGTACTCACAGCTCCCGACAGTTAGTGGGGTAAAGAGTAGTGAACAGGTCACCGACAGGGCGCAGCAGCAGCAGCAGCTCACAGTCCAAGCGGGCCGACACGATCCACAGCTCACACACACAGCAGGAAGGACGCAGATCCTACGTAGTTCACAGGAGCTTTGCTTTCCTCTTTAATGCCGTCAAAACGTCCGTCTCCTTCTCCTAAATTAAATACACAAGCTAAATTCCAAGTCCACAGGCTTCTTCAGGCCGATTTAGCCTTAGCTTGAATTAACCAAACATGTTTATACAGAGCAGAGAGCAAGCTAATCTCATACGGCGCTAGGTTGAAGCTAACGGCTAATCGCGGTTAGCATTAATACTTCGTTTTATACTGTACAGCTTAGTTACAGTTTTCAAAAACACTCATATGCTCATAATTACCTCTCAGTGGGTCACAAAGATCTTTACACCAGGTACACTGGCCGTCCCCCATAAAAATAAGAACTCTGGTCCACCAAATCACTCCAACACGGACTCAGTCGAGTTAACTCGTCTCCCTCCTCTCGTCGCTCTGCTCACCTCAATCCCAACATCCCTCTCTGTCCCACCCCCTCACCTACAGACTGCCCTGCGATTGGCCGGAGGTACCCACATGCCAATACTGTCAAAGAAATGAATGATTGACAGCTCACAAAACAAGTAATAATACAGTGAGCCTAAATAACACACAATGACTCATATCTCACAAACACTATTAAATGAAATGGCATAACTTGTATTTTAACAGATCACTTCTTTTGCATTTTTAAATTGTTCTGCATTTTAACCATATTTATGAACTTTTACCCACTTCAATACATAATGAACTTTTATAAATTATGAATATTTGTTATCAAAATAAATCAATTATTTCAGCAAGGGCTACATCCTCCCCCTTCTAAACGTCTGGATGTCCCCATCAGACCTAAATTACTAGTTCCTTATACTACTTACAACCTCTGGCTAGTGTATAGTCTGTATGACGTCTGGGTCACAGCTGATCTGAATTATCATGCCTCGATAACTGATAGTCACAGGTCTGTCAGTCGACTTTCCAGGTTCATCATAACTGAGGCGTAGCACAGGTTTCACTTTCCTTTTTGCATTGGGTTCATGGCAGGAGTCAGCATCCACAACCGAGGTGCTAGGTGTAGGGACGTCTCCCTCTTCTAGCTCTGTGTTCACCACAGAGTCTTGGTGTGTCTGTGGACTTTCCTCCATTTGCTCCTCTGCTGCTGGAAGTTCATCTGCTTGTTCCTCCGCTGCTGGTAAGTCAGGAGCACTAAGATGAGCTCTCATGGGTCTGTCGTGCAGGACCTGAGCATTGCTCTCGTCAGCCTCATGACTTTGAAAGTCTGTACGCGCACGAAATGTCAGTGGAGGTAAGTAGTAGACATTCTCCTCATCAGACTCTGAGTTGTACTCCTCTTGGCTTACAGGTCTTGGGTTTTGTGTCTGATTTTCATTCTCACCTCTGGTTTGTTGTGCCCTGGTTATTGGTCTCTTTGGCTGCACTGTTTGTTCTGATCGAGTGGGCATCCTCACCAGGTAACCAATGGGCAACAGATGATCTCTGTGTATTGTTTTCACTATGCCAGTTCCCCTTTCTGGTTTTACACAATACACAGGGAGATTAGGTAACTTGGCGATCACTACATAGGGTAGTGAGTTCCATCGGTCCTGT
This sequence comes from Pagrus major, assembly GCF_040436345.1. NCBI lineage: Eukaryota > Metazoa > Chordata > Actinopteri > Spariformes > Sparidae > Pagrus > Pagrus major. The sequence continues at coordinate 476,523 of NC_133229.1, forward strand.
GGTTTGTGTTTTCCTGTGAGACCAAGATTGCGAACCAGTACCCTGTCACCTTCCTCCAGAGTCTGATTTCGAACTCTCGCATCATACAGTTTTTTGTTCCGTTCATGGTTCTTGGAAGCTGCATTAGTAGCTAACTCGTAAGCATTCCGTAGTTCCTTTCTCATGTTGGCCACATACTGGTGGTGCTTTAAACCATCCTCTCCGTTTGTTCCAACACCAAAACACAGATCAACTGGTAGCCGTGCCTCTCTTCCAAACATAAGGAAGTAGGGCGAGTACCCTGTGGCATCATTTCGCGTGCTGTTATAAGCATGCACGTGCTGGCTTATATGCTGGCTCCATTTCGGCTTTTGAGCTGGATCAAGTGTGCCAAGCATTGCCAGGAGAGTGCGGCTGAACCGCTCAGGCTGAGGATCGCCCTGAGGGTGGTATGGTGTGGTTCTGGACTTGCGAATGCCAAGCAGGGTCAAAAGCTCTTTTATGAGTCTTCTTTCAAAATCTCGGCCCTGGTCAGAGTGGATGCGCGCAGGCAACCCATAATGCACAAGAACTTTTCAAAAAGGACTTTGGCGAGTGCTTTCTGATCTTTTGTGGGAAATGCCTGAGCATACCTGGTATAATGGTCAGTAACAACTAGCACGTTAGCTATGCCTTTAGAATCTGGCTCAATGGACAGAAAATCTATGCAGACCAGGTCTAGAGGGCCATTGCTGGTGATCTGCTGTAGAGGGGCAGCTTTCTGCGGAAGGGACTTCCTAGCTACACATCTTCCACAGTTCTGGATGTATGTTGCAATTTCAGAGGCCATTTTGGGCCAGTAAAACCGGTCCTTAATGAGCTCTATGGTTCGTTCGGTGCCGAGGTGACCAGCATCATCGTGCACAGATTTCAACACCATTTTCCGATACTTAACAGGTAAGATAAGCTGACTCACTTCCCGTCCAGAGGGTCTCTTGGTGACTCTGAACAGAAGGCCACGCTTTACCTTAAGTTTGGAACTTTCTCGCTGCAGCAGGGTAATGTCTGGGTTTGGATGCCTAGGAGCTGGGACACCTTGGCCTCTCTCAACCTGGAGCTTCACTACCCCTATGACTGGGTCAGAGTCTTGAGCCTCGGAGAGCTCTTTGGAGCTCAGCTGCTCCAGCGGGCTCACTTCAATCTGCGTGAGACCAGCATATACATCAGGGATGGCGTCAGGTGAAACACCTAGCTGGTCAACAAATCTGGTGGGGGGTTGGTAGGATTCACCTGTACTGATCCTACGACACAGGGCTTTTATGCCTGAGGGAGGTACATCCACCCATCCCTCATCTGTTTCTTGTAGAATCCTGGACAATAAGTCAGCATCAATGTTTTCACGGCCAGGCTTGTAGCGGATGTTGAAATTGTAGGTGGAGAGTGCCGCTAGCCACCTGTGACCTGTCGCGTTCAACCTGGCAGTCGTCAAGACATATGTGAGTGGATTATTATCTGTTCTCACTGTGAACTTTGCACCATACAAGTAGTCGTGGAACTTGTCAACCACTGCCCATTTCAAGGCTAGAAATTCTAGCTGATGGACTGGATAGTTCCGTTCGGCTTGATTCAACTTGCGGCTGGCAAAAGCAACTGGGCGGAGCCCGTCTGGGTTCTCTTGATTCAGCACAGCTCCCAGCCCGTTCAGACTTGCATCTACATGCAGGATGTAATGTTTAGCCGGGTCAGCGAAGGCCAAGACCGGTGCATGTGTGAGCTTGTACACAATGTTCTGAAAGGCGTCATCACAAGCTGGAGTCCAACAACTACCAAAAGGCTCAGAGACTCGGAAGTAACTCTCTTTCTTTCCTTTGATGACATCCTTCCTACTCCTCTGTGCAGGAGGGTATCCTTTCGTCAGCTCAGTGAGTGGGCAGACGACGGCGGAATAGCTCTCAATGAACCGCCGGTAGTACCCACAAAATCCCAGGAAGGACCTCAGGGATTTCAAGTCAGTGGGTTTCTTCCAGTGGGTCACTGCCCTCACTTTTTCTGGGTCAGTGGCGACTCCAGAGGCAGAGACAATGTGCCCCAAGAACTTCACCTGGGGTTGGCAAAATTGGCACTTGTCAATGGAAACTTTGAGGCCACTTTCCTCCAGCCTATCCAGGACTTTTACTAGACGCTCCTCATGCTCCTCTAGTGTCTTACCAAAAACAATGAGATCATCAAGGTACACAAGGACCTGTATCAGATTCATGTCTCCGATGGCTTTCTCCATTAACCTTTGGAAGGTTACAGGAGCGCCAGTGATGCCTTGAGGCATTCTCTCGAACTGGAAAAAGCCGAGAGGACAGATAAAAGCTGTTTTCTCCTTATCTGCCTCGGACATCTCCACTTGGTAATATCCGCTTCTCAAATCCAACACAGAGAACCACTTGCTCCCTGTCAAGCAATCCAGCGCATCTTCTATGCGTTGCATTGTATACTGGTCTGGAATGGTTCTGGAGTTCAGCAGCCGATAGTCAATGCACATTCGTACTTTGCCATTCTTTTTTCGTACTATGACAATCGGCGATGCATAGGGAAGATGTCGCCTAACATCTTCAATGTCGGCTGGGGCGACTCTGCGGGATCTCTCCCTGAATGGCCTAGTGTCTCGCAGCCTTATGTGGTGAGTCACACCTTTTGCTAAGCCAACGTCCCACTCCTCCAATGAAAAGACATTGGCTCTCTCGGATAGCTTCGTGGCTAACCTGGCTTTCCACACTTCAGGGATGGGAGAATCCCCAAAGTTGAACAGCTCAGGATCAATAGACCCTTCTTGGGCAGAGGTCTTCTTTAACTCGGTGACAGTGTCCACCAAGTACACCTGTGCCAGCACTGTGCCAGTAGGGACAGCAGTCTCTTTTTGAGATTCATTTCTCAGCAGAAGTCTGAAACCATTAGTATCCATTGCAGAAGGTGGCAGTACAACAGGTTTGTGGTTTCATCAGCCTCAACCATCAAGATACTTTTGCCCAAGGGCTGCTGTTGCTCTACTTTGCAGACTGCATAATGCACTGCCCCCGGGGGAATGGTGAGAGGCCCAGGGCCTTGCCACTTCACTTGCCCAACCACGCCCAGTGGTAGGGCGCTAGATGATGGGAGGTGTTCTGGTGGGAGAGTATCTATTCTCAGTGAATGAACCTCATCATTATCTCCAAACTCTGCACAGTGGGTGAGCAAGGAACGCAGTTTCTTTGTGTTGGTGCCGATAAGGGCGGGGACTGGGTCTGGACTTGTTGGGTCGGGGCATACTAGAGCCAGGATAGAGACTGCCTCTCCAGCTCCCTTTGGATTAGGAGGAAGCCCCAGCTCAACTGCTACATACCCCTTGTATGGGTAGTTAGAATCACTCAGGCCCCATATGGCGAGGTCTGTGAGAGGAAGGATGGGCACATTGGGGAGGTAACGGGAGTACCAGCTCTCGAATATGATGGTGACTCGAGAGCCACTATCTAAAAGGGCTCTACAAGGCTGTCCTTCAATGGTCACGTTGGCCATCATGGATGGGCCAACCAGCCCTTCTGGCAAGCCACAATGTGATGAGGTGTGCACTGAGCTCTTCTTGACTGAACCAACCTCTTTAGACTCAGCAGAGCCTTTGGACATCCCCTTTTCCTCCTTGTTCTTGCGAAGTGCTCCGAGTAGTCTCTGAATTACTTTGGCTGTGTTCTCAGGGGCTGAGCAGTGAGTGGTGATATGGCCGTAACAGAAAAAGCTTTCAGGGTCTTTTACATTGTATGGTTTCGTAACTTTGCCATATTTGGCTCTCCCGTCTCTCTTTTTCATGTCTATTGGGATTGCACCATGTGTTACAGACATAACCGTCAACTGGTGTTGTAACTGTTGCACTTGCTGCCTTAACTGCTGGACTTCACTTTCTGCTCCAGTATCTGTAACTTTCTTGGTTGGTTTCACCGTTAACTCCGTGTGTATGTCTTGTCGCTTGTTTGTTAACTCTTTAAGCTCAGAGCGTAGCTCTTTGATCTCTGCTTTTAGCTCTTGAACCTCTGTTGATTTGGCTTTAGTCTCCTCTTCAACTTTTACTTGTCTCACTGTAGTGTTTAACTTACGCCGTGCCGTCTCATATTCTTCCTCCTCCCGGATCTCATTTAGCAGCTTCAGGAAAGTAGGGGTTTCTCCCTCCTTTCTCTCAGTCTCAGCTGTAATAGCATGATGTCTGACTCAGCAGCACCCCTTATGAGTTGGTCGATGCGTGCACGATCTGCTCTGTGACTGGGAAGCCCCCCTCTTTGCACCACTTTGGTCAGCGAGCGCTCCAACCGTCTCAAGAAGTCTGATAGCTTTTCTCCTCGCTGTTGATGGAGGCTCCTGAAAGCAAAATACAAGTCTTCACCAGACTCAGGGGTCCCAAATGCACTCTCTAGAGCCTCTACATAACACTCAGGGCTTGAATCCGGGTTATTTAACCGTACAGCCTGGATGATCTCCAGTGCGGGCCCCTTTAAGCTCTCTACTATTCTCTTTCGCTTCTCTCTGTCAGAACAGTCACACTCTTCAATCATCAGGCGGGCCTGCTCGAGCCAGTGTTCAAAACTCTCCTCACCTGCTGGTGTGGGAAGATGACCAGAGAACGTCCGAAGACGTCTAAACGCCTTGTTCTCACTGGTAGGTCGCATAGTTTTTTCTAACAGGTCTCCAGCTGCACGTATGATAGATTCAGGGGAGTTCTCCCGTGGAACATCTGTAGACAGCATGGCATGAACATCATTAACAGTTTTTCCCTCCTCTTTCATTAGCTTGTTGAGCTTGGCTACGAAGTCATCAGCCGGACTCGCAGATTCAACAAAGAGGGATATCTTCCAGGCAGAACCTCCGTTCAATGGCTGAAGATGAGGTGGTATGTGGTCTGGGTGAACATCTTGACGGCATTCACAGAGTACTAGGCTGTTGCTTGTCTGAGTGTCAGGTCTTATGTCTCTTACCTTTACTCGTCCAAAAGCTTTCACTGTCTCAGCAGTCTCTTCAATATCTGCCTGATCAATGTCAGCAGGAACGTCATGCAGCACAAAGGCCCGGTTTGGGTCTATGCCTGCCTCACTGCACCAGCTACTAAGCTCAAGTGCTATCTGAGAATCTCTCTGGGTAGCCATTATACTAACCCTACTCCTGGTGTGTTAAGCTGTGTAAGACTGAAAACAACGTAACCCTTTAAAGAGCAAAAACTAAAAAAGGTTAAGCATGGGAATATCCCAGCGGTGCCCCCAAATTGTATAACACCCGCCTCATGTACATATAGGGGGGGCCTGGGTTACTCTTATGATATTCCCTTTGTTTATGCTTTTAAATAAATAAAACACCACACAACCAGACTTTGAATGTAAAGACTCTTTAGTTGTAAGTTCTTACTCTCAAAATAAATAAAAGAAAATTAAATAAATCACTTGGGTATAGTGAGAATGTTAATGTTTAACAGAAACAGTACCTGGTTTTAGTATTATTCAAACTCTTATAACATCAAATAAAATGAAGCAAAACTTAAATACAGGATATGATGGACCCACACGCACTCACACACTCACACCTGGTCCACAACAGTCTCTATGAGTCATCTAAACCCCCTGTTGCAGGCCTGTGTCGTAACTTGGGTGCGTTGTGGCCTAAAACAAAGTGGCCGCTTCACTTTTAACAAGCAGAAGAAAAATAAAAGGCACGTGCAAATCCAGTACTCACAGCTCCCGACAGTTAGTGGGGTAAAGAGTAGTGAACAGGTCACCGACAGGGCGCAGCAGCAGCAGCTCACGGTCCAAGCAGGCCGACACGATCCATGAGTATTTATGAACTTTTACCCACTTCAATACATAATGAACTTTTATAAATTATGAATATTTGTTATCAAAATAAATCAATTATTTCAGCAAGGGCTACATCCTCCCCCTTCTAAACGTCTGGATGTCCCCATCAGACCTAAATTACTAGTTCCTTATACTACTTACAACCTCTGGCTAGTGTATAGTCTGTATGACGTCTGGGTCACAGCTGATCTGAATTATCATGCCTCGACTACTGATAGTTATCGAGATCACTTCTTTTGCATTTTTAAATTGTTCTGCATTTTAACCATATTTATGAACTTTTACCCACTTCAATACATAATGAACTTTTATAAATTATGAATATTTGTTATCAAAATAAATCAATTATTTCAGCAAGGGCTACAGATGAGAGGTGAAACGTCTTCAACAAACTGAAACACGTCCAGTTGCCTCCGATACAGCACTTAGAGTTACCATGACCTGAATGACTGAGAACCTTCATCAACACTGTTTCAACTGATTTCACAATTTACACTATGTACATGTTTATTTGCATATATAGCTGGGATGTGAGATCTGATCACAAGTGGTCACTCAGATGCATGTGGAGACACATGTTAATGCCAGGTGTGAACTGACAGATTTAGAGATGTCCACTTGTGATTGAATCACCAAAGACGAATGTTAATACCAGCTATAAACAGGCTCTATGTCAAAGAGAATGAGTCTGATGTTGTCCTCATGGCCCCAGTCCAGAGAACATGCTCAGACAAACTTCTGGAAATTAGTCAGAGAACATGTCTGAACCTTTAATGACTCCTGGACCTGAGAAGGTTTCGTACAGACACACATGGAAGGAGATTTGTAGTTTTGTAGTGAAAATAAGATTCACTGTCCTTTGTGACTTCCCTGCCCTTTGTATTTGTGCAGACTGATGACATTAGTTCTCAGCTGATTTTGAAATTCACTCCTCCTCAAGCTGCTGTTGTGTCTAGCTGATGACAAAAGCCGAAGGGAAAAAAATAAAGATTCATTCAGAGCATCTTAAAGTGATTCTAAGCCCAGATTGAACCTTAATAAACACATAACATCCTAAGGTGAGCTCAGCAGCCCTTTCAGCTCTATTTAGCCCTTCTATGCCAGTAAATACGTTAGCTATTAAAAGACAAACGGTCTAAATGACAGCCTGCAGCGACCTGTCAGCTGAGAAAACATGAGAGCACCTCTTGTAATCGCTGCAATTGAAGGGCTAATCAGTCGCCCCCAGAAACAGTTCAGCCTGGCAGGCATCAGTGAAATACCAGCCTCTGCTCCACCACCCACACCGTCACTTCACATCCCACACTTCCTCAATCATTGTCTATCAGAACCACACTGAACTTCCTGAATCAAGCACATTGCTGATGAAGTGTGTTCTCATAAATGCACTGCTCCATAGTTCTCAGATGAGAATGCTACATTGGATGGATTTTACATGATATTTTTGTTACTGAACAGTTATTCAGTATTTTTCTTAATACTGTCAGTTAACGTTGTGAAGGGTCATTTCATGTGAATTAGGAATAAACTGAGGTATAAGTGACAGAATGTAGATGTAGATATATGTTGGTATAATTTATATCACAGGGCATAATATGTTTTTGGTGTTTTTATTTTATTTTTTTTCTTTCTTATTTTTTGGGTCAGTCTACAGGCTCGTGAGCAGTTGAAGAGGTGTTACTCAGGCACAGTGATGCTTTAAGAGAAATGAACATTGACCGTTATATTCAAAGGTGAGAGCATATGTCAATTTTAAAATTAGTAGTTTTTTAATGTGTTTCCCCCGGTGTCCTCCTGTTAATCTAAACATGTATCCGCCGACTATATATAATCATATGGATGTAGTTATAATGTGTTGTGATTGAGATCCTGATTTTTTGCCAGAGACAGTAACTACAACAACAAAATAGTGGGGACAAATGTGACGAAGAGTCGGTAGGACAGACAGGATGACAGACAGGATGACAGACACTTTTCCACATATGGATGCGTTTTTGTTCTTTTTCCTCATATAAGTTGCCAAAGACACTACCAGTTACTACGTTACTGTTGTTTGGTCCTGTAACGTTTGCCTGGTGGGTTGAAGTGTGGGTCATTTCTCTTTTATTTGATGAGTGAAGGATCTGTTTAGTTATCGGACTGTGAATACCATCAGACCGACACACCCCTGATCCACGCCTCCGGCTTATCCATTCACACAGACGCCGGCTCGCCTCTGCTGAGGCTCTGATACTACCTCTGGAGGTGGATCAGAGCTGCAGCGAACCTGTCCCCCCTCTCTGGATCTGTAACTTTCACACAGACAGCTAGGCAGAGTATCGGCGCATGACTCCTGCCTTGTGAGAACAGTGTGAATGGGGCTAGTGAAACTCTAGACCACGTTTTCACTGCTACCTTGCACCAAGGCAGATTGACACACAGACTGTCACTTTATTATGGTTCCTACTGATCCTCTCACATGTGCCTCACTGTAATGTAAAGTCACATGTTTGGGCTCTATTAACCTGCCATGTTAGCAGCAGATGTCTGTGAACACACTGTTTCCACTGATCCAACCACTGAACTAATAACCACAACATCACCAGACAAACAAATCACACAATTCTGAACATTGACTCAAGACCCGCCCTACTCTGCCTCTGATTATTTGGTATGGTTAGTTGCTTTATCTATGCTTGAAAAAAACTGTTAACTCTCACACAGTAGATCATCGTAATTTGTTGTATTATAAGTTGTAGTTTTGCGGGTAAACACACCAGTATCCTTGGCCACTCTGTGTCTCTGTAGAGCGGACTGCTTCGCCACCCGGCCTGTCTGCTCTCCCAAACAAGCCCAGGGATGCAGCATCAGCTCCACCGCTGGCTGTTTATTTTTAACAACCGTGGGAAAGACACAAACACAGCCCAGACAGCCACTGAACATACAGTTTGGAAATAAAAACGTGTCCGTTACGCTGACAGAGATTTGTGTGGCCCTGGTAGTCCACTGGACAAGAGGGATGGAGATTAGTGGGACCCACGGCCGAGTGCCTGTTCTCGGCTGTCCTCTTGTGTCCACACCCCCTGTGTGACCTGGTAGTCCGATGTACAACCAGAGAGAGGGAGGGAGCTCAGTGGACCACAATGAATTTACTGTTTAATCAGACCACAAAAGTTTGTTGACGTTGTGTTTTACGAGGGGTGGATTTTAAGAATAACTGAAAACTACTAGTTATCAATTAAATATATTTAATTTTAAAGTAAACTTTCAGTGCCTGGGAATACCATACAATGTAACCTTTCATTTAAAACTATTACTCATTTATTACATTTATTTAATTTCAAAATAAAATGTCATTGCTTCATTTAAGTTTTTTTGCCATCACAACTTCACATTTCAGTTAGGAAGAGCTTTTATTTTAGTGCTTTGCAGTTCAATTCACTGCCATTTTCTGTTTAAGAAGCTATTTAAGCTATTATAAATGAGTCACTAAATCAATGTACATATTTTTGTTTTAACTTTTTTATATATCCAAATATGTGAACTGGAGCACTTCCTCTGAATGAAATAGTAAAATGTAGCCTAGGCATATCAATAATTTTAGCCACACCAGCTGTTAAAATGCACCAGAATACATGATATGACAAGTACACAAAAAGTCAAGGGGAGAACCCTAAAACCTCCGGTAAAATTGTCCCAACCCCATTTTGAATGCTTCCTACACCCATGGGCGAGTGCATGACTGTTGTCATCCACACTCCAATCCAGTAAGTGGCAGTAATGCACCTAAAAGCTGGTTTCCAACCATCATTAAACAACAAAACAGAAGAAGAGGAACACACAATAAAGAAGAAGACACATTAAAACAAGACGAATGTGCTAACGCTAAGTTCAACAGGTGATCCTGCAAAATAAACATTAACCAACAGCAATGGAACAGAACAGAACTTGAAAAATGAGGCCAGAAGTTTGAGGATGACAGTGCTGTCAAATCCAAGTTGTAGCCGAACGTAACACGGGACACCACCCACCCCTGGTCCTATCTATGCTGTAGAAAGAACACCAACACTGCAATATCAGATAGACCATATATGTATTTATACTACTTTCCATTAGATCAGCTTAGAATAGTATGTAATATATGCCATTCTCAGTTACTCAGGATAAACGCCTACAGGTGCTCTGCATAACAAAATAAATGTTTAACAGTGTTAAAGATTCACAACTACTGAACAATTATCATAATACTGTGGCAATGTGGTCCACATTCAAGGGACCCAAGGGTGCCACAGCACCCACTTTGGGAACTACTAATCAAAGGTGTACACTTGATCATGTGCTGCTTTCAGTCACCGTCCTTCTCCTGTTTTTTCTTTGACCAAAAGCTTTTCTGTAACTGAACAGAGTGGGGACATCCTAGTGTGTACAGCATATGACTCTTTCAAGTGTTCCTGCCTGAGCAACAGTTCCAGTCTATCTGACACCTGGACCATTACCAGGAATTAGTCACAAATGCAGTTGGACAAAGAATGTAAGTATCTCTATGGCTGTGTGTGGTGTGTTCAGGTACTGCTGGGAACATTTGAACTTTTTTATGAAAATCAGGACCATCATAAACAGGATAATGAAAATTTAGCAGCTTAAGTTGACCATTAAACCTAGAAAATGTAAGCTTTTGTCACCATTACACCAGTACACACTACAGCACAGTGTTATCAACTTCTTCACTTTCTCCAGCTGTGTGTCAATCATGCTACCATTTAAGATGTTAACGTAAAAGCTTGAACATGTTATGGCACTGTTTTGTTATAAGGAGTGAAACAGATTCATGTTCCAAGATCAGCTGTATCTCTGTGTTAATAAAGTTGCTCTGGGAACAGTTGCTCTATAAAGTCCCAGTGCCAGCCGTGACCCCATATTAAAGGCTTTGCTGGTGTTTTTATGGCATAAATCACAAGTTTAACCCCAGGAAGCGTTCCTGCCCTCCTCAGCTGTCCATGTTTATATTTAGTGCTGCAGGCAGAAATATGGAGCTGTGGTGTAGGTTTACTGTGAAACCCAAACTGCTGGCCTGTTTTATGGTTTGGCCCATATTTCTCCCCTCAGTGGTCCCTGAGCAGGTATGCATGTATCAGTGTTCCTGGCATTGGAGCTAACACAGCAAAAAGTCTGAACCCAATAATCAGCCATAGCATGTCTTGATCTCCATCTGTCAGCTCATCGTTATGGTCACTGCAGACGTTCTCGGTGCCTCCACCAACTTTGTGCCTGTTAAATGAAAGGAAAGATGTAATCCATACAAACTCTTCATCCTGGAGCTTCATCAGGACCAGAAACACTTCTGACATCAACTTCTTCTCTGCTGTCAGACTGAAATCAAAGCAGTGATGCTGTGCGATGTTACATTTATTACAACTGAAATTCCTGTGAGTTTTCATATGAGAAACAAACAAGTAAACAATATAAAAAATACATAAAATTGTATCTCACATCTGAATAAACATTGTTTGTATAATTTGCAAAGGGTATTAAATGAAGATGAAATGAATACAGTGGAAATCATGATCATCCTGAAGTGCAGTAATATGAATCAAAACACATCATATAGGCCTGTAATAGTAAAACAGTGGCAGGGACCATTCTGCACAGTGAGTACTTTTTACTTCAGTAAGGTTCTGAATGCAGCCATAGTAGAGTCTTTTCACAGTGTGGTATTATCCACTTTTACATATGTAAAGGATGGCAATACACCACTGTTACTGTTGTCACAGTGTGTCTGTCAGTGTGTCCCTGTCACAGTAAGTATCAGTATGATGGTGGCTGCCCTCTCTGTCACAGTAAGTATCAGTATGGTGCTGGCTGCCCTCTGTATCATGTATCATAGAATGAAATAAACCACATTGGAGTTTCATAATTTTCTTTATTGAGTCTTCCACAGTTTAGCATAGCTTCACCCTAGGTGGCTCTTTAAACCATCATTTTCTGGACATAGTTCACAAAGTTGCTCACTTAGTACCAAATTTTATCAGTCGGCTCAGGTCATAAGTCAAAATACATAAAACCATAGCTGTCCCCCTTTTATTTCATGATAATATTGAATATTTTAATGATATGGTGACTGCCAAACTGGAAATGTTCCTGGTTTTCTAATTTTCTAATCTAATTTGCTTGTGTTTGTATGATTGTGCATTTGACTTGTGTGTTTGTGTTTGTTGTGCTTTTACCCAGCTTTAATAGGGAATTTGGGTTAAAAAATAATTAATGATTATCAGGCATAATTATTGATTATGATAACAGCACAAGTCCTGTTAACTAGGGGCTAGCGTTACATGCACATGCAGGCTAATAAGCAGCCTGGGCACGTAACGTTAAGATACCTATGAGGAGCAAGTGACGAGCTAATTGAGCTAAAGTTAACATAGCAGCTCTGGGCTGACAAAATAATTTTTCCTTTAACCCATTACAATATCACAGATCATTAAACAAAAGCAATCTACATGTACAAGTTCAGACATAACATTCTTGCTATTACTAAGACGGAAGTTATGTGTAAACATACCTGTGCATTGATTATGTGTCTATACATCCATGCTCTGCTCCCGCTGTCTTCTCCATGGATTTCAAAAGTGGTGGGTGCCAAGCTGTCACGTCGATCGACACTGGCCAATAGAAACATGTCTTACATCTTTCAGCGTAGGTCCCACCCCCAAAAGGTGCAGCTTAACAGCAAGCAAAACTTTTGGATTTGTATTAATACATTAATCACAAATTTATTTTGCTTGCTATAACAGATTTTTTTAATTGCAGTATCGATAGTTTTGCTCTCAAATCTATTTCTTGATTGCAGTGTGGAACGTTTTGCTCGATTGCATAATAAAGACACAGAAATAACTCCATAATGGCGCTGCTTGGTTAAGTGTGAACAAACATAGGCAGCGTAAAGGCGAGCCTTCGTTGCAGCGATAATGTGGAATCTCTGTGTGAAAGGGGCTAGTGTTGGTGCTCACTGATATCACATGTAGGTGTGATATGGTCCAGACTGAAGGAGTGTGTGTGATGTGGTGTCAGGTCAGGAACATAGAAACACTGGCAGGAGCCGACGTAGAAACACTGGCAGGAGTCGGCCGGGCCGCCAATGGTGGAGCTGGGGCGCTGGGCAGCAGCTCCATTTTAAACCTGGTTATTAGTTTCTCCACAAATCTTATATCGTTATCCGCACTTAAACACAAATTGTCCAATATGGCCTTAGAACGAACTGACCAACAATGGATCCAGCAGTCAATGGCATTCTTCTGTTACAACTTTGTCAAACGAGGTGAGGACCCAAATGCAGACAACACACGGGAGGCAGGATATAAGAACTAAACACGAGCTTTATTTTAACCAAAGCTGAAATGACAAACAAAAACCAAGAGTCCACGCAAACCAAAACTGAGACAAAAAGACAAAAGACAAAGTAGCAACAAAAAGGGCTTCAACAAAATGCAAACAAAAGCAAAGTACAAATCAATGAAAAAACCACAAGGAACAAAAACCAGAAACATACCAGGGGAAACCAGGGGAAGACACGAGGAGACACGAGGAGACACGGAGGGACGAACATGGAGGAAGAACTGACAAAGACATGAGGAAGAACAAAGACTATATACAGACACACTCTAATGAGGGGATGAGGAACAGGTGGAGTGAGGCGGGAAAAGGACAGATGAGGGAAGGAACGGAAAAACACTGGAAGGTGGGAAAAACACACAGGAGGAACTGAAAAGCAAGACGCGACACACAAGGGTACAATTTCAAAATAAAACAGGAAACACAAGAACAACAAGAAAAAAATTGTAGCCTGATATCCATCTATGGAAAAACAGACATTTCTTTGGAGCCATTTATAAAACTGAAATAGTGCTTTAGCATAGTCACCGTCTTTACTGCCTCCATATTCATGTCATATATTAAACAGTAAACAGAGACAGATGTAATGACACAAAATGTAGTACAAGTTGTCGCTTCAGTCCACTCTGCCATCTCACATAGCCAGACTGACCTCCACAGTATGTCAGCTGTACGTCTGCTGTAAACACACGAGGAGAGACACTAGCACCACAGTTAATCACAGCAAAATGCAGTCTCACCAAGACTCGCACTGTGCCGAAATGAGTACACATTAATGAGGCAAATTACACAAATAAAATATTTAGTTTCTGTTGCTTTAATACAGAAATTATTGATAATTATTAGACATTTTTAGAGGTGCCAAGATGAAATATAGGTGTGCTTGAGCACCCCTTAAAAGAGCCTACAATCACCTGTGGTCTGTGAACACTTCTCTTCAAAGCAGTTCATGTGTAAAAGGGGCTTTGGTGGTCTAGTTAGGGTGGGAAGCACAGATTAAGAAGTCTGTAACCTGTCTGTGAATATCTCCTTCCAGCTCAGATAACCTTGTTTTATCCTTGAACTTTATTCTTTGACTTATCAGAGGATCCTTCCAAGCACATGTTTTTAATATATCAATATCAGGTACAAGGACAGCGACAATGTTCCTCAGACAAAGAGATGACTGTACAAGAGAAATGACATCCGAAATTAATGCTTCCAGTTCACACAAGAGGTCTCACAGGGAACAGCAGATATGTCTAAAATTACTGGACAACTAACTATATAGTTTAATCTTCAAACATCTAATTGGTTATCCACTTTTGCATTTCCTCTAATTCATCTCCCAACCATGGAAATCAGGGAAGGTTAAAGGGGCTCTGTGGAACTTCTGTGTTGTGGTGGAAGCCAATCATTAATTTATGTTATCAGACTTCATTTCTAAACTGATGTCAGCTGCTGTTGCTCTCTGTCAGCGGAGCAGAGAGAGGCACTGAGAACATGCATACAGTCACAATCTTTGGACTGTTGCAGAAAATCTGACCTGAGTCCTTCACAAAGAAATCCACAGTCCAGCAGCATTTGACAACTTCAGTACATCATCCTCAGGCTTGTGGAGGCAACTGAGAGAGAAGGGAAGGTCTTATTTTTCATGTCACGTTACAGTCTGCTTACATATTGATTAAAACACTTATGATAATAAAAACAATGTATAAGCTTTTCACACTTCGATGACATATACAGTTTAGAAATTCTGTGATTTATGAAAGAAAAGCAATTTTATCTTTGATTAAAATAACATTAAATTGATCAGAAATATGGTATAGACATTATTAATGTGGTAATGGACTATTTTAGCTGGAAATGACTGGTGTACAGGGGAGCATTTTCAGTAGCATCATACCTGTGGTCCAATCTCACATTGTGTTAGCTAGTCCAAGTTTGTCGTGTTAAAACACTAATTGATCATTAGAAAACTGTTGCTGATGAAAGAAGCGATAGCTTAGGCTAGTTGAGTATCTGATGCATCAGCATTTGTGGGTTCAATTTTAGTCTCAAAACTGAGGGAAAAAAACCCTTCTTCTAAAACGTGTCCATCTATTCTTGTTCTGAGAAATGAAGACTATTGGATCAAACTACCAAACTGTACTGCTCCCTTCAAAGAACAACACAAACTGGCTCTAGCCAAACAGGAAGAGAAGTGGGAGACCCGGTACACAACTGAGCTACAGGACAAGTACATCAGAGTCTCTAGTTTGAGAAACAGACGCCTTGCTGAAAAAAAGTGTTGTGAATAGGCAAATCTAAGTTTGATGTATTGGATCAAAGAACATTTATAAGACACAGAACATGAAAATATGCTGGAGGAGTGCTTGACACCGTCAGTCAGCACGGTGGAGGAAATATGATGGTCTGGAGGTGCTCTGGTGCTGGTAAAGTGGGAGATTAGTACATCTCCATCCTACAACAGGATAATGAACCAAAGCACTGCTCCAAACTAGATAGATAGATAGATAGATAGATAGATAGATAGATAGATAGATAGATAGATAGATAGATAGATAGATAGATAGATAGATTTTTTTGTTTTTTTGGAATGGCTGTTGAAAGAAGTTGTACACTGTTGTGTTAAATGACTGTCCATGCTGAGTAATTGCATCCTTGCTACAGTGTTGGGTCGCTCTGAAACCCTCTCATTACAGCTGAGCACTTGCTCTGTTGACTCAGGTGCGCTTTGTCTTCTTAATGACCATTGCAGGAGTTTGTGGGTGGTAATTCTGGCAGAGGCGGGTTGATTCATTTGTCTATATGAATGACAGCTAAAGTGCATCTCTGACAAATGTAGCTCTTTAAAGGTAAAGTTATGAGCCAAATGGAATCCAATCAAGTGATGAATACCTTATGCAATACAAATGGCTCATTTGTGTTTTTCCACTCTCTTCCAGTGGCCTTGTAAATTGAAAAGTAATAGCACTTGATTAGTGTGAATGGGTTGTTTTAGTGAGAACTTTTCTCCCCTGACCTCTTCCTGCAGCAGTCAAGATGAAGTCCTGCCAAACACACCAAGTCCTCTATTGGGACAGTTATGCTGGGAACCATTTCTTCCCCTCTCATGCCTCCTGGCAGGTCACATTGATTCATTTCAGTGTGAGTCAACCTTTATCAACCTTTATTCGCCTGATGACCCAATTATCATTTTACCAGTAACATCAGTCTGTGGATCCCCAAGAAAATCCCGCAGACACTCATAGACTGAGCCAAAGCAGACAATGTTAAGATAACATCATTCAGTGCAGTGCAGTAGCACCTAGCTGGCCACTGTGACAATTGTGTGTTTGTTAGCAATAATTTGCTGCTACAAAATGCAGTCAATTTACATTTTACAACCTCATCCTGGCCCTTTGATCATTTTGTTTTGTTGTGTCTTGCCAAGCACAAAAATACTCTTATTATATTAAAACGGTTAAACCCAGGCTGTTGAGAGGGGCATTTTATGAGAATCAAACTGACAATGGACCTCAGATATTAAAAAGATGCATTGTTTTTTTCCTGTACTTGAATATACGTAATGTTGCTTTTTTCAGTTGTGAAAACAAATAAACAAAGAGGACCAAAAAGATTTCCTTTTTTTTGTTTGTTATTCCAAGCGTTGAAGGTCAGACAAAGGGGATGTAAAAGTCTGGCCAGCACTTCGAAGAAAGTAGTTGAAAAGACCTTCCCTGAATCCCAGTCCTCAAATCCAAAATATACACAAAGCCAAAAATTTAAAGAATGCTAACTTTAATCCAAGGTTAATGGTATTACTAATAATATCAAATTATTTACCATCTTAAACTTCTTAACCCTGAGAAAACAGACTTCCCAAAGGCTTCCCACAACTGGCAGTGGGAGGTCGTTATTGACATGATTCTGTTTAAACTAAACATAAAACCATAATAGCTTGAGCATGAATTATTTTTACAATGGAAAGTTAATGTTTGGTCTTCTGCCTCATCACATTGAACGCTTGTGATGACATCATTATGTTATGTTAGGTGCAGTACAATCTGTGGTGACAACGCACGGCAGTGCCAGTGATTGGTGGGAGGAGAGCGAAGAAGCAGGTTGATAGTTGTCGGCGAGAGATGAGAGAAATATTCAGAGTAGGTAGTTTTGAGCATAGTGTATTTTGTAACAGTGAGCTTGAACACATAGTTCAAATAAGTTGGAGTGTTCAGAAATATTGTGTTCATTTTTCTACTTAGGTTGTTCAGATTTTAGGAATATAACAAATGTTAAAGTTATTACAAGAAATGACATCCCAATAAGCAGAAATACCAATGTAGGTACAAGCAGACATTTGTATTGCAGAGTACAAAGGTTAACAGATATTCAACGAGCACAAAAAACAATCAAAGAACTACTGGATAAAATATATAAAGAAAGTAATACAAAATGGAAAAGAGGTGACAAAAAAAGTCCAGTAGTCTCTCTCTGTTTTACCCTCAGATTCAAATAATCTGGATAAACTAGCAAAGTTATTCATGACTGAGTCGGCCTAATTCCAGTTAAGCACCCGGCTAACTTGAATAGAGATAAAATGATTCATCTCACAGGGATTGTGACAAATCAAAATAAATGTATCCACCTTTCTATAGATGCTTCTTTCACAGTGTAAGCTTATGGGGAAAAAAGTTGTTTTAGGCCCTGGTGCATCATGTGACGCATTACACGGTTTGGCCAACTTGGGGAGGGGGCTTGGGGAACGTGGAGACAGCAGGATTCTCCTGTTTACTGGCAATGGAAGAACTGACTAAGCTACCAATTCCAGCGGTCCTGGTGATGGCTTATACTGTCAAACATGCCAAGCGAAGAAAAACATTTGAAGGAAAGAAAGAGGCAAAGAGCTGCCTCCAACAAAAGAAAAGGGGTCGAGCTAGTGTGGTGAGGTAGAGAGGAGGCGGGGATTGCTAAGTGCAAAATGGACAGGAAGTTGGCTAAAACAGCAACATCACTTACAGCAGCTTTAACACTTTGATCCTGCTCAGTCTACAGATTAGAAAGAGCAGCACCAGCAGAGAAGGATGCAGCCAGGGAGGAAACCAACGCCTACCATAGTGTCCTTGAACTGACCATGAAAAATAATCATCTTATTGTCCCAAAACAGAAAAGCAGCTGCCGCCTTTTGTGGTCCCAAAAAGCTTCATGTCTCCAAATAGTCACAATATTAGCATTCGACTGAGGCTGATAACTTAGTGTCAAAAAAGAATCTATGAAATACTGCATGTGACGCACTGAAAGACAATAATATCCTTGGTATGACAAACGCAATGTACAAACACTGGATTTCCTCAATGCTTGAGTTGATAATGGTGATATCCTGCTGATATAGATACCATAAGCACCTTTCACCAAGGTCAGATTTCCTTCTATCTGCTGTCAACAATCCACAGGTGGAGTCAGCAGCTGGAAGCTTGATCATATCCTTTCAACCTAAAAAGCTATATCAACCTATAGCTTGCAATTTTCACTAAATGTTGCTCCCTTTTTGACACATCCTGAGATCCTGAGGTACACCTAAAGCCATGAGAGCTATGAACTCCATTTTGTGTTGGTTTATAGTTGTAACCATTATCGAAGGGGATGTGGCATTACTTGAGGTGAGCTCTATTTCTCAACAATTGACTCAATAACTTGCACATAAAATGCGAAATGATTTTCCATTCTATCGCGAGAGCATGGTTCTTGGGCAGCCAACCCTCGAACCCCATGGTCCCTCAATTTATGATCATGCATAGAACCTGGGGTTACACTATTTAGCCTCAGTGTTGCCGTCACAGCACAGTGTTTTGGCGTGAGCATTGTTTGGGCTGAGTGAGAACGTGAGACTAAAGGTGAAACTGTGTGTCACATGCCAGAAGTGTAAGAGTTGGCAACCCTGTTGTAGTCCATTTTACTCCCCACCTGTAAAATTGAAATCAATGTGAAGGTGTAATTGAATTAATCCACTTTGTTGGCTTTCATACAAATATTTTCCAGCCCTTTAGTTAATGATGTGAATACACATTTGTGTAGGCTTGTTAATGGGTGGAAAACTGCAGACTGTCCAATAAATCTGTTCAGGGAAAAACGATTGCGTTGATAATAGCTCACTGCATTATATTCAAGGTAAACTCCCAATTCTTTTCCATGTATCTCACAGTGTGGAGCACATGGGGAAAGCATTAGGCCTTAATGCACTCTCTAATGACTCTATAGGCCTGTGCTCCTACTTTGGAAATTCTCTTGTGTTCAAGTCTTCTCTGCTTCCTGAGCAATCATCAGTGGCTTTGCTTTTTTTACAAGTTCACATCAAAGTAATGTCGGCATGCCAATGTCTCACAAAGATCTGTAAAATCTGGAACAGAATTACAGTAAAGAGACTGAATCTGGCAGAAATCACAAAGCAGACCAAGCCAAAATGAGTTTCATTGTTTCATGTTGAATTCTGACAGACTTTTTAAGCTGGAATTATGGGTATCCAACTTCATTTCATTTTATTATTATACTGGAAAAGATTAAAAGTAAAAATGTGTGACATTTAAACCACTCTGACTCAAGGAACAGTTCACAAGCGTCATAGAAATTATTGCTCTAATTGATTAATTTCTCATTCCAGGTTTTATTGTATGTTTTAAAAAATGATTTCTGATGGTAGTAGGTGGTACTGGAATAAGTGCATGCAAAACTGATAGTGTTGCGTCCATGTCTTGTGCCTTGAAAGTAGAGCAGTAAGTGTTGGAGGGGAGTTATTGTTTTGGATCTGAAAATAAAATGTAATGGCTAGTTTTTAAAAGTCAGGGTGTTAGTCCAAGGGAGAAAGGTTGCCATGGATCTTGGGAGGCCTCAGGTCGACCCAGTTGTCAAATAATGGACATCAGAAGTGAGTTTCTAGCAGCAGACTAAATAAGGCAGACAGTGTTATACTGATTGAAATACTAGCCCCCTATGACTGAAAGCCGTGAGTGCAAGAAGAAAATGAGCTGATGAGTTCAACCTATCAGTAGCAGAACATTTTGAAATAAAGCAGAGCCAATGGAAGTCAAATAACACTTAAGCACATAAGCCAAATTAAGCCAACAATGTGAAGTGTGTGTGTGTGTGTGTGTGTGTGTGTGTGTGTGTGTGTGTGTGTGTGTGTGTGTGTGTGTATTCATAAGCAACACTGTGTATTGTTTGAAGGTTTTCAATGCAGGATAAACATTTGGTTTGTCTGGGGCATCTCCATCGCAACTGCTTGAATGTATTTTAACTGATCACTAGCTTGTGCTGAGTCCAAGACATTTAAAATAAGCACTGCATGAAAAGTGGGATTTTCGTCAGGAAGCGGCACTGTAGATTGTCGTGGAAGTTCAGGTTTACGACTGCACACGGCAATTTGCAGGCAACACCGAAAACTGCCGTGAATTGACGGAAATTGACGTGGGCCTTGCTTGGCAGTTGTCCCCCCATGACCCCCCTCCCCCTAATTCTAGGGGAGGCTTTAACATGTAAATGAAAATGCTGTGAGCTATACACCTGCAAATCAGGGTAGCAGGGGGACTTTTACCCCAGGTGACATTTTTCTAAAAGGTATTAACTTCATTAGAAAATCTCTAGTATAAATAGATCAGGCTCAGTATAGCCTAATGATAGACTCTTAAATTTTAGCTTGAATTGACTCAACTGACAGCACACCGTGTTTATATCACAGAGCTTCATAGGCACAGTATTTATATCATAAACATATGCGAGCTTGTCTCGCGAGTTCTTCCGTATAACAATGACCTCGCACGTGATTGGACAAGGAGCCCTCGTCCAATCACGTGCGAGGTCATGGGCACCTCATCCAATCACGTGCGAGGTCATGGGCATGACTCATACAGCAGTACTTGCAAGACGAGCATATAAACAGACATGTTTTTATACCTGTACTCTGACCTTTTCCTCCATTTCCTGTGTTTTAACTGCTTTGCTGTTTCGTGAACTACAATGGCTGGACGGCGTCTCGCCTTCAACTCCTCTGCATGGACGCGATCAGGGCCGTAGCCACCATTGAGGACACCGAGGTCATGTCCTCGGTATTTTTTTCCTTAAGTTTCGTTTCATTAAAATTGAAAGTAAACACGGTCGCGACGTGACTGCAGGTCTATTTTTAGAATGGCAATTAAATGAATCGGAGCAAAGATGCAACATAGTGGTAAGAGGCTGCATCAATCCAAGTTATCATTTGTTGCAGCAAGAAAGGCAGAGGATGATCAGACAAAGAGGAGGAAAGGTGAGAATTGTAATAAGCTAAGAGAATGAGAAAAATAGTGAACGAGCCTACAAATGCAACAGATAGCCAATAGAGATGCTAAACTGTAACCTACTGTAAATGTAGCCTAGGCTGAAAAATGAAAGGACATGCAATGAATCAGAATATTTTAAGGCCATGTTCAGTCACAGTATGAATTATCCATCAATAATATTACTTGGATGTTTGGATGGATAAGTAATAATGTGACTAAACATGGCATTAAAATATTAGGTCAAATTATAGTAATCATGACTCAGTAGTATACTTAGACTTTTCATTTCTGCCGAATGTTGACCTCGGTATTTCAAAAATCCTGGCTACGGCCCTGGACGCGATCAACCCCTTTCAGCCAGTCCGCAGACCGGGGAGAAGAGACTGCTGAATGCTATCAGTGGGCTGTCTCGTCAGCTTACTCTGCTTGCTGCCGATGTGAATGAGCAGTTCACCGTAGTAAACTCCAGGTTACTGTCCATAGAGGATAGGTTGGCTGCTTTGGAGTCAAAAAAGTGTGTGGAGGAGACTAACTCTAAGAAGAGAAGACTAACCTCGCCTCATAATGAGGCCGTGACCTCCTATTTGCTTGGAGCTATGTCTGCAAGTCGAGATTTACATGACGCTGATAGTGACTGAAGTAACTTTTACTGTTTTGTTCCTGTTCCTTCCTTGTTTAATTTTACTGTGACTTACGTTTTTTTATTAATACCACTCTCATCGTTCTTTCGTAGCCAGGAGCTCACCGAGCTCTGTGCCTTGCTGCAGTCGAGATTAGAGGCAATTCCCAAGTACAGGGCAACGCACCACAGACGTCTGCAAAATGGACCAAATTCGGACAGAATGCCACCAGTTACCTACAGTTACCTGCGGCAGACAGACACTTCACGGTGCTGTAGGATTTTGGCCTTCTCCTGAGCTTCCCATTTGTTGTGTGGGCAGATTTATACATAGTTGTGTGTTTGTGTTTCTGCTAATAAAGCTCTGTCTTTGAATAAGCACGTTCCTGGCAAATTTTCCTTTCCTCAATAAATTCATTCATGTCCTTGATGGTAACAATAGTGTAGTCCATAGCATATCATATGAATATGAATAAATATATGTATATCTATATATATATATATATATATATATATATATATATATATATATATATGTGTGTATATATATATATATATATATATATATATATATATATATATACATATATTTATTCATTCATATTCATATGATATGCTATGTACTAAACTATATATATATATATATATATATGTGTATATATATATATATATATATATTTATATTTATATATATATTTTATTATTGGGGTGGGGTTTACATTTATAATGACCCAGGGTGACCAATAGTGACAGATCTGCCAACCAATCACGAGCAATTTTTCGTGTTTAAAAGAAGTGGTTTCATCCAATACTGAGTGAGGAAATTCAAGCCAGGCCACACATTCTCTGGCCAGGCGTGGTTTCACCGCTATTCATATGTTAATTAGAGCCATTCGCACCTCCGCAAGCTCCACATATGTCATGGTTCGTTTCTGTCAATATGTGGCACAGACGAACGCAACGTTCACAGGCTGTAAATTGTCGTTAACTGCCAAAAATTAGGGAGATTTCCGGGCGTTTACAGGGACGAAAATCCCACTTTTCATGCAGTGAAGTGGGCTGATCCATGGCTGTGATTGGTGGTCAAAGTAGTGGCTGTAAACACTCATCTGCCCTGCAGTATAAGCGAAAAATAGCTGCTAACAAAGCTCCACTACTTTGGTGGTAAACACATCTAATTTCTACTATTCTTCACAATAAATGTCCCCCATTATTTTGTTGATGAAAAAAGCTTTCATTATGAAACAGCAAACTCTATACCTATACTATATCTATACTATAGCAGCAGTAACTTAACACGACTCATGAAACAGATAAAACGCAAACAAGATGAAACAATAAAATATAGCAGATGTCTGAAAGTACAAACAGGGACGCAGGAGGAAAACTAAAGATTCAGTTAGCTGAACACAAAAAAATGTTTAAAATGTTTTTCTCTGATCTCCTTCACAGAAACATGAGTTGAGCTTTACAACACATGCTCGGAGGGTGGGGGTGGGGTCGTGAACACTTGGTCATATGCGTCACCACGAAATGAAATTCATGCTTTCGAGCAGCAACCAGTAAAGCCAAGCAATGACTATCTTGCCTCTTAGTCAAGTTGAGTTACAGCTGAATCAGTCCTGGAGGATATGGCTGTACTGAAGGCACTAACCAGCCTCAGGACAGCTGAGTTAGACAAAATGAGCATACTGTTGTGTCTATGTGCGAGAGAAAGAGAGCGTGTCAGTATTTTCCTTAAGAGTTCAAGGCCCGATCCCAATACACCACTTAGCCCTACACCTCCATTTTGTGCATTCACGTCTAGGGGTAGGGGCCCCCCATTTTTGTTGGGTTAGAGGGGTAGGGTCAATTATCCAATAATAAATGGCTGTTTTGATCTCTTCCAATCAGGATTTTGACCATATCACAGCACTGAGACCGCTCCTGTCATGGTCCTCAATGACACTCATTTGAACACTGACAGTGGAAAAATTTCAGTCTTAGTGTTATGGATCTTAGTGCTGCGTTTGACACGGTTGACCACAATATACTACTGGACCGACTGGAAAACTAGGTGGGACTCTCTGGTACAGCACTAAATTGGTTTAAATCCTATCTAAATGATAGAGACTACTTTGTGTTGTATCGGTAATTACACATCTGAGTGGATGAAAATGACATGCAGAGTACCCCAGGGCTCCATTCTGGGGCCTCTACTATTCAACATTTACATGCTTCCTCTAGCTCAGATAATGGAAAAAACTAAATATGTTACCAAAGTTATGCAGACGACACACAAATTTGCATAGCCATATCACCAGGGGACTATAATCCCATACAAACACTGACTAGATGCATTGAACAAATCAATGACTGGAGTTTTCTCCAGTTAAACAAAGTATTTAATAATTAATAATTGTTTTTTGAGCCAAGGAAGAACGACTAACAGTTTCTGCTCAGCTTCAGTCTGTAATGTTGAAAACTACAAACCAAGCCAGAGACCTAGGTGTAGTCATGGACTGGAAGATGGGCAAAAAAGTTATTTTCCAACCCTGACAATGTGACTACCATGTTAGAGCATTAACTACAATTCAAAGCATAAATTTCCATGTCACAACATAAACTACCATGTTGTAGCATTATCTTCTATTTATAACCCTAACCCTAACCCATGTTTGAATAGAATAGATCAACTTTATTGTCCGTCCAAAAAGTGGCAGAAATTCTCCTTTGACAGGGCTCAACAATACATGATTCACATTTAAAACACACAAAAGGGGACTGCCAAAACAGCAACTGATGTTATATACCCTGTATACAGTGTAATATTGCTCATACCCTCATCATCCTGTCTATGTATACATGGGTGTGTAAATCAGATAATATATGTAAATGCATGAAATGGAACCAATGATAAACATTGTGAAAATTCACTATTGAGTATGGGAAAATATTAAATATATTCTGCAGAAATCATTTTTAAAATATGAAATGTCACACGTATACACAGTTCCTTTACATGTAACTTTCTTGTACTTTTATTATTATTATTATTATTGTTATTATTACTTTACATAAATAAGTCTTTTCTGTGTAATCATGTTTTGTCCCTTATCTCAGTGCACATAAATGTGAACCTGCTGGTGACATTAGATATATCTTCCAGGATCCATGAATGTCACTGTTGACTGTTTGCAGATACAATTTAAAATACTACTTGGACATGGTTATGTAAAGATGTGGTCATCTTTGAAACAAACCATTGTTGTCTTTTGGTAGAACATGGGATGGACACAATAGGTCTCCATTATCCAAGTAAGTCCAAGTGTCTATCCTAACCTCCTCATGAGAGGTCCTCTGAAAGAGGACTGTCTTTAGTGGCATCACCACAAGAGGTTGTTTGTTACCAAAATGTAAGGAAAGGTGGTTTAAAGAATTCAAGTTATCAACAAATATGGTTTTCCTTACAAAAGAATACTAACTCATGGTCTACTTAATTGCTTTTGTGCTTTCACCCACATCTCCTGGACATAATCAGTGAATGGTGTGTGCTCAGTGAGTTAAGAATGAAGCTTCTGTCACTTGATAACAGGTTGTGTGGGTACCTGCTGTCTTAGTTCCAAGACAGTGGTCAGATGAGAATGCCCTCCTTGATCTTTCTCTTGCAGTTTACCAAGCCTAGGACAAGTGCCGGGCTTTGAAGCCAATTTGACATTGTGGCCAAACTGTTTTTAAAATGTCACATGATGCAATGGAACCCAGAAAATACTTTTTCCCCATAAGTGGCTATAAAAGTGGCTAGAGAGTGCCACAGTACCTCAGAATTTAGTCCATTCAGTCTTTTGGAAAGTCTGGAAGAGCCACATGATTCAATTAATTATTACTAATCCAGAAGTTAGCTGGCTCAGGGCTCCACCTCCAGTTCCCATGATACGTTCATGCCGTCCGCTGACTCCTGGTCGATGACTTAGTGTCACATTCTGTCACTTTCTGTGGCAGATACTTGTGTTTTGGTGTTTTTTCTGTTGTGCTTGCAGAGGTGCATTGAGAGGCTGGCCACGCACCGGAGCAGCTGAGACACACACACACACACCGGCAGCAGGTTGGCAATCAGCACATGAAGTAACCAGGTTATTCATGTACTGTATGACCACATTAGTGAGAGAAATTGCCCCGTATGGACTGACATTTGGCATGCATCGGAGAGTGTGGTGATGTCATCCTGCACTCTCACTGCATGTAACCATTAAAGAGAAATCAAATTCAAGCGACTAATCCTTGCGTATATTTATCTTCTCGTGTCACAACGAAAGGACTGATTATTAGCATTGTTATACTGAAACTTGGCTGCATGTTACCGTTTAATGATAGACAGGTAGAGACAGGACTAAGAAGAGCTTGGTTCTGCTATGCTTTCACACTGCAAATAAATCGCACTAGAGTTCACCAGGAAGTGAACCATGACCTCCTTTTTTCCAGGCAGTCTTGGTCCTGCCCTAAGTGGCAAAAAATGACAGCACAGAAATCCAGGATTCACTTCCTGTGATAGTTGACATGATGATTGCTGACTGTGTCGTCTTGCAGCAGAGAACAACTTCTGGTGTGTGTGGACATTCATTAAATCTGAGGAGAAACCAATTGAAACTAATTTGTTGTACTAACAAATACTTTTAAAAAAAAAAAAAGAAAAAAAAGGGAGGATTGTGTTCCCAAAAGTTGAAAAAGCTTGAAACACTCCCGCATGGTGCTTGTCTTACAGTATATAAAACCTTTTGTCAGGACAAAGGTTATACAAAATGGAGGACCCAAGCGCAGACACACAGGAACACACACAGGAGGCAGGATAAGGGGAATGAAAAGTGAGCTTTATTTAAAAAGCTAAAAGTACAAAACACAAGAAAATTAGACAAACCAAAAAGGATCACAAGGACCAAAAACAAAGTAGCAACTAAAAGCTTAAACAAAGTGCAACAGGACAGCAAAAAATAAGGAACCAAAATCCAAACATACCAAATGGGGGAAGACAGGAGGAGACACTGGACACAGAACACGGCATACAGGAGAAGACAGGCAACATCACAGAGGAATGACTGAACGAACTGACAAACACATGAGGGAGAACAAAGACTATATACACAGACACTAACGAGGGGATCAGGAACAGGTGGAGTGAGGAGAGAAGAGGAACAGGTGAGGAAACGAGTGGAAAAGCACTGGGAGGGAAAAACACATAGGAGGAACTGAAAAGCAGGATGGGACACACAAGGGTAAAACAGGAAACAGAAACAGGCACAGAACCATGACACCTTTATGTAGCAGGGAAAGAATAAATCAGTTCCTATCGTTTTTGGTTGTGTAAAACAGCTGCTGGATGGCCCAAAACCCTAAAGTAAGAAATCTGGGACTGACTCTTCAAATATTATTTCCCATCCTCTGCTTTAGAGCCCTCTGTAATCACAGTTAGATTTATAGTAATTCCTCAGTGAGGTGTCGTAAAAAGTGTTTGCTCAAGTATTTAATGGGCTGCTCAGCTCATGTCCAGCCAAAGCTGCCAAGTCAGTCTTTGTCAAGGCAGATCTGAATCCCCCAGAAAACAGGTAGGCAGTCGGTTCTGGTTTCAAAAACATTACGGTTTATAGCAAATTAATACTGAGAGGTGAGTGGAGTCACAGAAGTTGGATTGGTACACATAACTTTATTGTTCAGTGAAAAAATGACATTTACAGGACTAACATTGATGTCTTTGGTAAAAACACTGTAGCCTTTTGACTTATAAGAGAAATTTAGCTTGAAACATTTTTTTTGTTGGAAGAAATGTCTATGGCAGCAGCATGCAGATGCAGCAGCTGATAGCTCTGTTGCTGAAATGCGTGTTGCCTATGACAGACATACAGTACATTCATCAGCACTGACGAAGAAAGCACAGGTTTTGCATTAACAGCAGCAGACTTTGAGACGATGGCATCTTTTGACCGCCCCAGGGAGAAGAGGAAGAGAGTGCCCAGGGAGAAGAGGAAGAGAGTGCCCACATCTTTACAGAGGCCTGTCTCCACCACAACATCCCAGATCAAGCTGTTGCACTGGACGGCAGGCCATGTTCTAAGCCAACAGAGTGCAGGACTACAGCTGGATGAGGAAAGGTGGACTGTGTTTACAGTATGTCACTGATGCCTGGTTGATGGTCAGTGTTTATCACGTCAAACTTTGAATATGAACATGCAGATCATGTTATCACCATCTTGTTGCTGCTGTGCATGAAGGAATTACAAACTTGTACAACCCTGTGTTGTATTATGACAAATCACCTTGAAAATGTTCATCTGTTCGCTTTTCGTCTCTGTTGTGTCTTCACCTCTCAGAACTCTGACTTTCAAGCCCGGTGGTTCCTACTGAAGATGGACATCTTTAAAAACAGCTCACTTTTAGTTCACTCACTATTTTTAACTGAATTAATCTACTGTTGGTGCTCTAGTGAGTTTTAGAGCTACGTGGGATTGAGTGTGCCATTGGTGCAGTTAAAGACAGTGTCCCCCTATAGTTAAAAGGGGGATGGAGGAAAACCTTGTTACATAAAGGAGCCGCAGGTCTTCACCTGTGTGTGCTGTTGACCTGGGGGCCTCCCAGTTTCTTCAGGGCTTCTTAAGCTTAACAAATTGCTTCCTGGTCATGGTCAGGGTTCACATGATCATCACTGATGCAGGGGGCTGTTATACAGCCATCAGTCATGGGAAAAATCCAATACGTGTAATTTTATGCTTTTTAACTGAGACCTCAAGAGAGCACAAAGAGACAGAGCACAGCATGTGCAAGGCACTGACTGGCACAGACTGAAGAGGCAACACATGCAGGAACAGGAGTTTCTTTTTATCTCAGACATTTAAGTGTGAATCAGTGTGTCCATGCAGTCTGATTGGTTACCAAAATAGGTAAGCAGGCCCTGTCCTGACATGCTCATCCATTTATGGCCTGAAGGTATAAACTGCCTTTATGAGTGAGCTGTGTGCCACGGCGGGCGCCATCTTGTCCACCTTAAATCATGCTAGAATCCTTTTTCCACGGGTTTTACAACAGCCCTATTTTCCAAGAGACCTTCATCCTCATCTAAGCAGAATTAGGGCTACAACTAATGATCACTTTCATTTATCAATGAATGCTTCATTTAAAATAATTTATTTTACAGGTCCACAAATGTCATGGTAAGTAGGTGGAAATGACCAATTTTCATATTTGAAATTTCTTTCAAATTACCCCCCAGTTACCACAGTAATTACCTCAAAATTGACCAACATCATTTAGTAATAATATTCTGCTATGTACCAATAAGCTGTAAATAAATAGCTGGTAATTTCTTTAATACATTTACAGGAAACTTCCGACTGGTTTTGGCCTCTGTTACGGTGAGATTATTTTTCTAGGACCCAAATGCAGAGCAAAGAGACAGGAAGTCAGTGAGTAAATTATTTATTTTACAAACTGTGATTTCCGGAGGGTAATGTTGAAGAGGAGACCAGACTTGCAAGCAGGCAAGCAGGGTTGACTGGAGCTGGCATGGAGGAACATAGGAGAGCAGCAAAGCAGGAAGCCAAACAGAACGGCGCTGGAGATCTCTGCAGGAGCCAAAGACAAGAGCATCAGCGCAAAGGCAAAAACACGAAACACTCTGAGTGTGTAGAAACTACTAAATGGCAGCACTCTGAAGTCACCATAAGGGATGCAATAATCTAACACCGAAGTGGTGGAGAGACCAGGTAGATAAAGCCAGAGGGTGATGAGATGATCTGGAACAGGTGTGCCACTCTGCTGCTGCTGCTGCTGCCACACCCACAGACACACACACAAAGGAGAAGAAGCAGGTGAGGGAGAAAAGGAGGGGGGAAAAGCAGGTATGGAGAACCGAACACAGAAAAACAACAGGACTGCCACAGTAGCACCGTGACAGCCTCTTAATTAAAGTAAGTTGTTGCAGCTTCATTTCCAACTAACTTTTGCAGTCAGTAGTACATGTAGTACTTTTTTTAACCATTTACAGTTTCACCAATTTTTATAATGTAGACAGATCAGTCCAACTTTTGAACAGTTTACCTAAAGGTCAAATTTTTTATAGTTACCCACCACAAAACACATAAAATCCCAACAGCTACAACCTCATAATCCAGAATCGATGTTACCAATTTCCTATTTTCAAGTTTCATTCCTTAACCTGTTAAGCCTGAGCAGGGCCCAATTGGACTATTTTTTGATCACCTATGGTAACATATAAGTTAAATATATAGTTTGGTACCTGAGAAATTTTAAATGGTGCCAAAATGGCACAAAAAAATGGCACATTTTGGAAATTCTGCCCGAGTACTCTGTCCTAAAACCTCTCGAATTTTGTTCTGATTCACTTAATTAGCATAAAAGTTGGCAGAGGTCATGTTCAGATGTTTTTCTATGGTTTGCTAGCTGCAGCTGCATAATTCCTCTGGGATATTCATTCTAAAAATAAATCTTTCATCTATACTCTGACCCAGTGACATATTTACTTATACTTACACATCTGAACAAATATTTCAAGTGTTCCCTTTATTACAAGCCCTTGATTATTCACATAGACCTTGTAGTTGCAGAGATACACTCTCAATAATCGAGCAGAGACACAAAATAGAGGCTAATCCAACAGGTTAATTGCATATCTAGGCCTAATAATAATCTTCACATGACTCAAGTTAAATGTCACTCTTTTTATATTTTGTGACATCCAAACATTTGCAGATTTAACAAAAAGTTGGGCAGAAACTGGTTGGAAATGAAGCTGCAACATCTCACTTTTAGTGACCTGCTGAGGGAAGTTGGACAGAAACCTGTTTCAAGGTAAAATGGCATGATCAGCAGAAACCGGTTGGAAGTCTCCTGGAAATTAATTTATGAAAAAAAAAAAAAAAGACCAGCTACTTGTTATTTGTTTTCAGTATTATTAAGTGATGTTGGGGTCATTTTCAATAAATGTTGAGGTAATTACTGTGGTAATTGGGGGGTAATTTCAGAGAAATTACCACCTTACCACCATGAAATTCTGGATGGTGAAAATAAAGTGTTTCCAAATTATCTATGGTATATTGAATTAGTAATGAATCACTGAATTTGTTTTAAAGAAAAACAAATGCCTATTACAAAGACCATAGGCGTGTCTGAATAAGTCCAAATACCAACTCAATTTAAAGCCCACAAAACTGTGTCAAAATGTATTGTGAGATAAATTTGTGAATATTAAATGATTTCCTGCTCAGCTATAAAGTTATTATTAGTCATTATTGAGATTATTAATGCCATGGGAATATCATTAAATCAAATCCACTGTATTTATATAGCCCAAACTCACAATCATAGATTTGGAATATTCTGTCATAAACCATAAGCCAGTGCCTCAGTCAAAGGCATTGTCAAAAGAATTAACCTCGTATGTGTTATTTTGTTGGTAGGGAGGAAAGCCACAAAAGCACGGGTGAACATGTGAACTCAGCACAGCACAGTTTCTTCCGGTCAGTCCCTGCAGCGTGGATACCCTACTACAGTCCTGCACAGATAAGTTAGAGTCTATGGAAGAATTATCCTATCTTAATTCAAGAGCGTAGATTTTCAGTTTGAGTTTCAGTTCGCACTCTTGCGAGGTACTGAGTGGGAGATGAACGATGTGTTTTGAGTTGTAGCAACATTAAGCAATAAACTTACTTGAGGTCTTTGACCGTGCTGATCCATCCCGTCTCCCGCTCAGTACCTCGCTCCGAGTCCCGCTCAAAGTTTCCTTCTTCTTGTGAAAGCATAACCAACGCTAACCTAATGTAATGCGCCCCCTGGCTTTGACCCCCGGGTGTCAGCGTAAATAGGCTAACTAATTGGTAGTAAGTGAAGGTAATACACTGCATTACACGCACCAATGTTATCCTCAAATTTTTCATTATCATCATAGCGTATTTTTCATTATACCTTTTTAACCACGTAGCCTAGCCTATTTACCCATCATCTCTTGTTAAACGTTTCAATAAGAGAATCAGCTGGGTACACGGATTCTATTATTGTAACAGTAATTTATTAAATTAAATTTAATATCATAATATGACAGCAAGAGTAGCCCTTTTCACACAGAGACGCTGCATTATCGCCGCAGCGGCGGTTCGCCAATTCTCCGTTGTTGGTTGTTCACACAGAACCAAGCAGCTCCGGCGTAAAAGACGAACCAGTGTGTAATTCACACAGCAAGCCGGTGCTGCAGCTCCAAAGGAGGCGTGACGGTACACGTCATGAAGATGACGTGTGCGTTTTTTTCAACGTATTCCCCGGTGTCCTCCTGTTAATCTAAACATGTACCCGCTGACTGTTTATAATCATATGGATGCTGTTATAATGTGTTACATAATTACATAATCACCATCAGTATACAGGAGACTGTCTGATTCTTTCACTCGCGGGGAGGGAGGCTGTTTTCTGGGGGGAAAGTTCACTGAAGTTGGAGGGCTGACCGTCACGGTGTAAAAAGTTTTTACACCGCGACAAACAGTTGGTGAGTTAAAGTTTTTTGCCGGGGACAGACGCTGTTTTTCGGGCAGAAATGTGACGAAGAGTCGGCAGGACAGACAGGAGGACAGAGGCTTTTCCACGTATAACTGCGGTATTTTTTTTCCTCATATAAGTTGCCAAAGACACGACCAGTTATTACGTTACTGTTGTTTGGTCATGTAACATTGCTTTGTACATATACTTTACTTTGTACATATACTTTGTACATTGTAAATACATTTATCTATATTTTGTTGAGTGATGGACCTGTTTAGTTATCAGACAGTGAACACCATCAGATCAACACGCCCTCGCTCCGCGACACCGGCTTATCCGTTCACACTGGTTCGGTTCGCCAATACTGCGCCTCTAATAGCCTACTACCTCTGATACTACCTCCGTATTCGGCGCAGCGAAATTTCACCCCTTGCTGCATCTAAAACTTTCACACAGAGGCGGATGCGGAGAATTGGCACAGGATCCCCGCATGCAAACGGCAGTGTGAAAAGGGCTAGTGTGGCGGCCGGGATGCGAACCGGCGTCCCATGATTTAAAATGCAATAGCTGGTAGTGTACTTAACCACTCAACTATTGTAAAATTCCTATGCTGTTGTGAGTATTTATACTATATAACATATATCCGCTAATATTAAAATAAAATAAATCTAAACTACGATAACTCTTTTTAGGATTACTTAAGATTAATTATACGTAAACATGCTTAAATAGGTGATGATTCAAATAGCTGGCTAATACGGTAAATTGGTGTATTTTGAGAGAAGCAGTTTTTCAAACAGACCATATGCCCGCCCCTACGGAGCACTCAAAAAAAGTGCGAAGGAACGCACCCAAGGCAGCATCTGTCATTTGATTGGTCCACACTCTAGCTGTCTCCCTATTGGCTGGTGAAACACAATATTTTAAGCGCAGGGAGGGATAGCCTTGAGTCTGAGCAGATACCTCAACCTGAGAGGAGGTGCTTGTTCTGAATGCGTGCACATTAGATTTGAGTGCGCAGACTTTAGATCTGAGCACATATTTGAATGCGAGCGAAATTTTTGTGTGCAAGAAGAAGAAATGTGAGCACAAGCATGTGATTTTTGAGTTCAAGCACACATTTTGAAAGAAAGCAGCAGACATCTCAGTGCGAGCGCAAAATCTGAGCACGAGAAGGAGCTGTGTCACTGAAAAGGAATGAAATCATGCTCTCAAACTGAAAATCTACGCTCTTGAATTAAGATAGGATAATTCTTCCATAGAGTCTGCCAGTAAGACATGACAGCTAGTGTACTATGTAGAGAGACACTGGATGGCTATAGCTGAAGAAAAGGCTACCATAAACAGTATTATAAATGGAACCTGATGTAATGACATTGTTAAAGATGACCAATCCTCTACACTACAACCTAACCTTTCACTGACATGCAGCTTCTGCCTTTTCTCTGACTTTTAACAACTACCATCAGACACAGGATTGACAGTGATGGGCCAGGGATACTGCAGATCTCATGACAAAGGAAGTGCACTTTTCTTGCCAGGAAATCAGGAAATTATCCTTCAGAGAACCTCCATCCCCCAACCCCCCATTCTATTCTAGCAGACCCACCTACTTCCTGTCCCCTCCAAATACAGTTATGTGGCTTAGTGAGCAGGTCTATCAGTCCGTCAGTCAGACCAGCAGTCAGTAGGGGCCTCCTGTCTGGCTTCATCATCTTGCAGCTATCAGAAAAAAATTAAAAGGCCAAATGCTACAAGTGCTCTGGTGCTCTGTGTGTGTAGGAACAGGAAGCAGGATTTAAGGGGGTCAGAGAGACCCTCAAGGGTTTAAATGCAGCCCTGCAGGGAAGGAAGAACGGGGGGGGGGATAGCCTTCATTCACCAATTATCCCTTTCTGCCATCCACCTGCCCATACAAGCTCTGCCTATACACTCTCCTCTGTGTCATCTTGACCTTTCCTGAGAGCATGACAAAGGAAGCAGAGTGCTGTCAGTGGCTGAGTGTGTGGATGGATGAGTGCAATGTGAAACAACACACAACAAAGAGTGTTTGGAAGCATTTGGCAGTCAGAGAGCATGTGCTTGTAATGACCCCTGAGCCATTACAGACGGAAAAAAAGGTTCAAAGTGAAGTAAACAAGCCACAAGTACCTTGATGCCTCTCAGAAGTCACAGATAAACATTATTACTATACTGACGCAAGATATAGAGTGATCAAGACACAAGATTCATCTATTACTCACTGTACAACACAAGGTGCTGGCAGCAGAGTGAACAGACTGTGGCTGGGTGGGTGTTGTCTTTTAGTATCTTTGAGCTCTGTGCAGACATCTCACTTCTCTGATGTCACTGATGCTCTATAGATGGTACCAGTGATGTTCTGGTGGCTTTAATCACCCGCTGTAGAGCCTTCCTGTCCTGGGCTGTGATGAACCATGCTAGTTTGTGTTGTTTCCAGTCAGAACTAGAAAGTAGGTAGAAGGTAGGAAAGTGGCGATTGGAGCCCCACTCTGCACCCTTGGCCCACGTTTGTTTTAAACTGTCCTGTCCACTCTAATGCAGCTAGTGTTGGTTTCACCAGTCCATCCGTCCATCCGCCCGTCCGTCTGTCCGTGTATCCCTGGACAGATTTTCTCACCACGAAAGCTTCACAACAAGGAAACTTTGCAGCTGTGTAGTTGAGATCAAAATAAAAGCTAAGTTGGAAGATTTGCATGTTCAGATTAAAACACACACACACAAAAATCTTCATCCACTCCAATCTCAGGATGTCAAGACCCGGTGGATTAACTATATTTTTGATGGAAATGTGAGGCCAATGTCCTCACAACGACTGGAAAACTATTGAATTGAATGAAATAAATGAAATCATATTCCTTCTCTATATGTGGTGGTAGTTTTTGGATCAGAAGCGGTTCTTGTGGTGATATTCATAGTAGAAGTGATGCAAATGGAGGTTTACAACACGAGCAGAGCTGAATGGAGACACGATGAGCAGTACTGGCTCAGGCCTGTGTGAGTGGACCAATCAGTGCAGACTGGGCTTTTTGGGAGAATAAAGGTGGTGCAGCACTGGACATTGTAAAAAAAACTGATGCGTCTTTGAGCATTAAAGCATGTTAACTAGTAGACACCTAAACTAAAAATATGAACCTGAAAATCCCCACTGCTGTCAGGATAAAAATCATCTCTTCATGTCCATAAAGGTATTTTTTGAAGGTGTAATTTCAAGTCATTTGATTGCCTTTGACCTTTTCATTACATTTCAATCTCTCTGACCAGCCATTTGTTGCCGAGCCATCCTGAATATTCCAGCACCACCATTCTGCCCCTCCACTACAGCTGATACAGGTGGGGGTGGGCAGATAGCAGATAGTGGTGGTGGTGGTCAAATTATTGCCCTCACTCATCACCTGGGGTTGTTCATCACCATCAGGTGGATTTTGACAGCTTTATGTGTCCTGGGATCCAACCCAGAGATCCACTTCCTCCGGGAGAGATAATATAAACCATACCTACTAGCCCACTAGCTTCACCGCCTACACAGACAAACACAATCACTGTATCCATCTCAAGGAGTAAGATTAAAGTGATCCCTGTGGACAGACTGCATTGTTCCAGAATAGTAACAGGATACAGTAAAGAACATAATTCAATATAAACAAAGTATAACTTAAGACTGGAGCAGAGGGTCATGTGAGGGTCAGGCAACCTCAGAACTACAGCAGAAACCTCAGTCGGTAAAAACTCAGCCAAACAGAAAAAACAGAATGAATTTTTTTTGGAATTCAGGTGAAGATCCTTAAGTTACCAAAAATTCCAATGTCAGGCTGAGTTTTAAGGACGATGACTATTTAGAACTGCACACTACATCTTCAACACTCCAACCTGATGGAATGGAGCTGCCCTAAAAACAAGCTTGTACACAATATAAAGCATCTGTCAGGCAGCGTGGGATAGTTTCATGCACAAAACCTGAATGTCATCATGTCTTGATTCTGCTTTCCATTTACCTCTTAACTTCCACTCTACAGTCTGATTTTACAGATGAAGGGACGGATCCAGGAATTTCTTCTCACTTTCTTTAACATTGCGAGACATGGCTTTTTTCCACATTTCTGTTAATTCCTCAGTGAATAATTCATGGATCATGATCAAAAAAGATGAATTTAGGTGGCTGGTATTAATAAGTAAGAATCGTTTGATGTGGATCCTACATCTGTTGAGCTTCAATTATGGTGAAACAGTCACAGGTGCTTTAAAGTTCAGAGTGATACAGGGCTATCATGTTTGATATAAAATTGCAGAGGTATGTGCTCTACTGAGTGCCATTCTAGTTTCTACTGTTTTGATACGATTGAAAAGTATCATAAAATGTACTTAATATCAGCCTTGTTTCTGATGGGTTAATGTTTTTAAAAACGTAGGGGTAAGTGTAGAGAAAAAATGAAAGGGCATGAATCATGCAATACCATCACCATTTTGAGAACCACTGTTGTACACAGTATTCAAACAGCACAACAATAACTTTCTCTGACATGGATACTGAGGAGAAATAAAGACAAAGGAAGAGTGACAGAGATAACCAACTATAGATTTACAGAGAGGCTGGAGCTGAAGTAATGAACTGTATCATGGGCAGAACTGAAGACATTAAATGAGAAAAGTGGAGGAGAGGAAACACAAAACAAAGGCAGACATGTCCATTAAACCTTCTACTGAGAAACTTTATAATGTTCCCAATTGCAGCATCAGTGACCACTATCCTCTCCTTTCCTTTCTCTGTCTCCTGCCAGCGATTGTCTCCCCCTGATTCCCGAACCTGCAAAGTCCATCAGGACCTGAGGGGAGGGAACCTCGTCACACAAATACCACAGCCCCTGAAAAACAATCCACCTGAACAAAAGAGAGACAGCTGCTTGGGAGCAGGGAACTTAATCTGAAGGGCCCGGATGCCGCCA
The DNA here is from genome assembly GCF_040436345.1 of Pagrus major. Taxonomy (NCBI): domain Eukaryota; kingdom Metazoa; phylum Chordata; class Actinopteri; order Spariformes; family Sparidae; genus Pagrus; species Pagrus major. The sequence continues at coordinate 514,072 of NC_133229.1, forward strand.
TAAGAAAAAGAAGAGGTGGGGGTGGTTCCTGAGGTACGATGAAACCCTCCCCAAGAAAGGACTTCCTGTGCATTTTATGGACTAAAAATGTCATGCTCATCCCTAAATCTGCCATAAGTTCTCCAGTGTAGGAACGCTTACAGGCAAACTTCCTTCATCAATAATGAAATATTCAAACCAACAGCTTCTGTCAAAAAAACAACTCAATCATGTTGCAGGGGAATTCTGATATTTTTAAACCATGTTTCCATGTTTTGGTGTGTAAATGAATTATATGTTTTGAAAGTGGTCCAGCAGATCGTCTCATCCAGCAGCCACAATTCAGCTGCAACGTACTCCACTCACAACAAAGAAACAAATGCCCGAAAACACCCGCTTGTAAATCAATACTTGTGCTCGTACCACCACTCATCAGACAAAGCGGACAGAGAAAAGAAGATGAAGTGCATTTAACTGATTGTGTTGCATCAGTGAGGTTCACTGCATCAGAACAGCTGTCATTACATGACACCATTATGCACAAGAGTGGCTATTTATAGCACCAATACCACTAATTTAACACATGTAGCTGTAAACCATCATCACCGTAATATCTCAGTCATCGTTATTCTACATCAGAAGGATGTTCAATAACTGTCACTAAGTAATAGTGTTCATATTCAAACAGACTTCCAATATAAACTAGAATATTTACTGTATATTTGTGATTGTTGCATCTGCCACTGTTACTTGCAGTGAGTTCAATAATCAGTGTCCTCTAAATGGTAAATTAGCCATGACATTCTGCACTCATAGAGTGTTTCGAGTTGTACTGTAGTCACACCTAGATGTGAATGACATTTTACAGCAGTGTTGATGATTAGTGTCTGATAACCCTCCAAAATGTAAGCAAATTGACTCGTGTTAAGCAGATATGGCGGCATTTAATTAATGGCCACAAGGTGGGGCTGTTGGTACCATGCTTTAATATGTCGTGCACATGCTCATAGAGAGCTCATGTCCCAAGTTCCATCTTCTTAAAGGCAACAGAATTGTAGAAATATCATTACTCACTTGTGTAATGTCCCAAAATTACAACCTTCCCAAATGAGTTTCAATCAGATTTAGCATGGAAGAGTTACCTCAAAAGTCAAAACAGTCAAAAGTCATACTACTGTTGTCTTTTTTTATGTATATCATCTCTCCGTGATGATAGATTTGAAATAATCGTGTTTGTAGGGTTACCACTACATGTTCTCTCTGCTCTGGTGTTTTGGAACCTGCATATTGTCTCCCCATTATCCCACTACTCATTCTACAAATTCTGGACACAAAGACTACCCTGCAGCCCCTTGGGATTGATTTGACTATTGTACAGGCAAAATGATCACATTTTAAACTCTGGGCTCTTATTTATTCATATTAAAATAATTAAGTGGATTCATGACTAATAATAAGAATAATCATCTGTAGCCCTACACATCTATGGGTGACAAAAAAGATGCTAAAATGACTCCCTAAGAAAAATGTAGTTTCTACATTACTCACACTCACTTCCATAAGTGCTAGTCGTGTCCATGTGAAGCCCATTTGAACATGCACCCGTTTATAAATACACTGTGGACTAATCCGTTTCTCCAGCAGTCCACAAACATTGGCTGCATGATAAATTGTGGGCTTAGCCGCTGGCGCTGACTCAGAGAGAACACTGTGTTTGATAAGGACCAGCTCTGCTAGGATAAGCAAGAGGCACCCAATCAGTGACTTTAAAGTAAACACCAGCACTCGTGCTGCGTTGTTATGATGGGTATCAGCTGTGCACTGCTGCAGCAAATGACACAACGCTTAGTACACAAATGCTAATGTACGCTGCCTAGGGAAATGTTGCAGACCTAAAACTAGCAACTGTTGGGATATGAGTCCCGCTGCAATGAAGGTAAATGATAACAGAACCAGATGAACCAGAATTAATGAGCACTTATTATGAACATGAGGTCTTTGCTGTGGGTATTCCTGTAAGCATGAATGCAGAATTACTCAACAATTAGAGCTTTGGAGTACCTTGGACTGCTCCAGGCCTCATAGCTCAAAGCGCCTGATGATTGGCATTAGAAGCATTAGCATTTAAAGATAGACTTTGTAGTGAAAGTGAAAACAGCTTGTGAGTGTGGATGACATGTGTGGATGTCAACAGTTATAGTGGACAGAGAGACCTGATACAGATCTCAGAAAGTGAAAGAAAAATGCTTTGTAGTAAGGTCGTTGTAATCAGGCCCTTGTAAGTCCTTTATTAATGCTTTTTTTGTATTTTAGTGTTTATAAGACTATACAAGTGTTAAAATAGCATCATAAATATTATATAAGACATTGATAAGCACTTATAAGAAACTTGTTAATATTTTATAGACTGGTGAAGACATCAGTAAGAGCCTCATGAGACAATATTGTGAATGTCAATAACTTCATAATAAAGGACTTATTAACCTTAGTCATTGGTCATTGTTCTCGCTTTAGCTCCGCTAGTTGCAAAGAGCATGATTAACTATTAATGAGTGCATAGTTAACTGCTAATAAATGCATAATACAATATGTATTCATCTTAATAAAGCAACAACAAAAGCTTTGTAAAGGTTAACAACGACATAATAGGTTTGTTAGCTAAAGTCAATAGACGTGTTTGTAAAGCAAACGTAATCAGACCTTTAACAACTTTCTGAGGCGTCTATAAATATGTTTCTTTTCCAGCAGAGGATTTATGAGGGTCTTATCACCCATGAAGACTTATTAGAAGGACCTTCATTTTGAACACAGGGTGCTAGTGTTACGCCCCGTTGCCGGGGAAAATGATCAAGTAAAAAGGGTGAAAAACTACAAGAACACCACACGTTTGCCGCCATTCAGTGTATTCTCTTTTTTCAGCCACGTTTCTCTCCATGCTTCTCCCTCAACACGCAAAACAAGGCATCAACAATCGATCACTGTGCAGCACATCCGTCACAGACTTGACAAAGAAAATAGAAAAATACAATTGAGTTTTTAAACATAACTTATGCAAATGCATTCTCATAAAAGGTAAGTAAAAGATTGTAAACAAAAACTGAGATAAAATAAATTATTTTATCTATTACTGTTGTTACTGTCTCTGTTGTCGTTTCTGGACCTGCGAGGCAAAAGCAGTTGAACACAGAACAAATGATCAATCATCATTTTAACCTTTTTAGCTCAGGATACATGTAAACAATGAATTATTATTACTTTTTAACAACGGTTTAACCCTTTTAGCTCAGAATACATGAAAACAATGAATTATTCCATTTTTAATCACTATTCCTAGCAAATTATTATGTTACACTTTGAACAACATGAATTACATTGCTTTTAATCAAATCTTGCCATGAATTAGTTTTTAGCCATAAGCTTGGTCTTTTTATCATGCACAACTTTATAACCATGACACTAGAGGTGTTCAACAATATGTAAAATACAATTTCTTCTCTTTGGATTATCTCACCATGTTGCCTAAGAAAGCCTGATAGCTGTCAGTATCAACTGTTTTCAAACAAAGGATGGCAGGTTTTGAAAAAAATGTGTTTATTTGAATGATACCAAATGCCAAAAGTCTTTTAACCCTTCCAAACATCTCATTCTCACTCACTCTAAAAATGCATTATCTTGATTAAATTAACACTATGAGACCACTTTCTCAGACTTTGCATCCAAAACATAGAACGAACTTATAAAATGTTATAACCAATAGAAGAAGACATGACAAAATGTTTGTTCTATTGGTTGGACAAAACAAGCAATGTGGAGGTGTCACTTCTGGACTTTTTCTTTCTCACTATTTTCTGATATTTTTCAAGTAAAACAATCAATCAAGATATTGAATATAATGAAAATAATCATTAGCTGCAGTCCTACAAAAGTACTTAATTCTTCAACAGTAACATTCTTAATGCAGAAGTTATAAAAAACCCACTGACTTAAAATATAACAGTAAGAGGGCATTGGTGGGCTCATGCTGGGGAACAAAAAACACCACCAAACCAAACCCTAACCACCAAAGTGGCATCTTGAATATAGATAGATAGATAAAGCATTATAAAGGACAGTCTTTAGTTGACCACTGTGCAAGAAAACAGGATGAGGTGCACTTTGGGAGTTCTTCCCTTTGTGCCTCCAAATGGTTTAAAACTTAGTATGTTCCCTGTGTGAGTTATAGTAGTTATACTTTGGTTTATCATTATTATTAAATTAGCATCTCAATTACAAAAGGAAGATGTCATAATTATAATGAAATAATACTTAAAAAATGTGTATCTCATATGGAGACCATTTTCTCATAATTGTGAGATCTTTATCTCAATCATCCGAATCACCAAAGTGTATTTAAAGAACAAATGAAGAGAACGAATAAAATCACATGCAGCTCTGTTTCAGCTCAGCAGTATTTTACACCTGCAGCTGACTCCAATGTTACATTGTTTATGCATGCTCACATATGGCAACTGAAAAGAAAGCACCTTTCCTCTCCGCATGGCCGACAGATGCTGGACTTGGACACAAGTTGCTTTTAAAGGACATCTGAATATTTGGTATAAGAGCTGTTGTGTTTTATGAGACAGTGCTGTGAGCTTTCGGCTTCATTCTTCTAGAGAGACTCAAAAGAAATGACAGCAGCTGTTGTGTGGGGCTCAACTTTACGATGACACTTTTCTACAGTCATATTTTGTCTGTTTACATACCAGTATTTTCCTTCACCATGTTCAAAATCACATTTATTAACTTATGACTTATGCACATTACAATAAATAAATAAATAAATACATTCAAGGGGCACTCCACCAGTTTCTGGCAGAATAATGGTGACGATAATATCATCCGAGTCATCTTTTCTACCCTTGATTTGAAATGATGTCTTTGCCTCTGCTGCAGTAGTTCCTTTATACTCTTGTCATTTGCTCAAAAATGAAAGATTTGCTTGTTACGGTTTGGTAAAAAAGTAGCAACACAAAAGGCTAAACAAGTACAACCAAAAGCAAAGTTCAAACCAGTAAAAACTCAAGGAACAAGAAAACAAGACACTGGAGGACACTGGAAGCGGCTCAGGGGAATAACACAGGAGAAACACAGGACGAACTGACAAAGACATCAGGGAGCACACAGACTAAATACACAGTGCTGATTGACAAACACAACGCAGGTAAACACAGAAAGAGGGCGGGAAATTCACACAAAGGGAGAAACTGTAAAGCAACACACGACACATGAGGCAAAACTTTAAAAAAAACAGGAACTCACAGAAACACTACATTGCTTTTTTGATGAAGCACATTTCTAGGTCTCTATCTATCCATCCATCCACCATCAGCCCTTATTCGATAGGACGGAGAGACAGGAAAGGGGGAGAGAGAGCAGGAAAGACATGCAGCAAAGGGCCGAAAGTTGGAATCAAACCCATGCTGAAGACTCAGTCTCGGTACATGGAGCGCATGCTCTACAACTTGAGTTAACAGGACACCCCAACCCACCCGCCAGAATAAATGTTGGCAATGTATGTTTCTGCAAACCACACATCTGTTGAAACATTATGTTTCATTATGTTGCAACTTTCTGTTACTTGAGGTCCCTGGAAATATCCCTGTTTCTAATTGTGCCTTAAAACCAGACCGCAAAGTGAAATTACTTAACAAGAAAGACCAGGCACCAGAGCCAAGCAGTTAACGTCTCAAACGCGTTGTGCTTGTTCTGGCCAACAGAGGGGGCTGTGAAGCAACTTCATATTACTCTTCTTCCTCTACTTACTACTTGTACTGGTAGTAAAGCCAGAAAGAGTGGATAGGAAACAGAGTGAAGGACATAGAGGAGGAAAGGTAACAGTATGATAACAGAGCCTGCCAATGTATTATTACGAACAATGGTTTCAGATAAAATGCAGAAGTGAGGAAAGCAGTGGGGTAATATCAATCCAAAAACATTATTGTAAAACACTGACTGGGAACATTTTACTGTAGAATGATGACTTTTACTTTTCATTCACATTTTACATTTTTCTATTGTTACTTGCGTATAGTAACCAGGTGGTAAATCTATTCAGATATAATTTACACTTAGGTTTGGGATTGCTCGCTAGAAGTTCAACTGTTAATACATGTGTTCTTGGTCGTTTTCTGAGTTTAATATTGTTTAAAATGCAAATAAAATGTGAAGCAGATTGTCAGCAGGCTGTGACAAGCCTACATGCTGTTACAAACTTTGGTCACAGGGTGGTAGTATTGAGTTATGTAACTGTCTCTCCACCAAGTGCATTATGGTCTATTCTCCATGTTAACGTGCGAATAACCTGGAAAATATTGCTGTACCAACACTTACAAAGATGTTATTTATTAATATTTTAACTGGATGGTTTGATTTAGGCACTACAGGAATCAATGTCCTGTGCTTTTTGGCATCCCCCGTTGACCACTGTTCTCAACCGCATGATAATGTTAGCACTCATAAAGCCGTACTGTGCTAATGTATTTTGGTACTAGAGAACAGTTTCACATCAATTTTAACTTGTCACACCACGGTGAGGGGTGTCTTGTCCTGGGGTTTTCTGTCTCGTGAATTTCCTGTTTTATTTTGAAAAGTAACTCTCCTCTCGTTTCAGGTCACTTGCCCTTCCTCATGTGCCACCAGTCTGACGTCTCCCCTAATCCCTAATTGTTTCCACCTGTGTTCCCTCACCTGATGTGTCTTATAGTCTGCGTCTTCCTTTGTTCTGTGCCAGAGTGTTTGTGTTTGTCACGCACCCCAGCCCTCGTCCACAGCCTTGTTCCAAGCCACGAATTGCGAGTTTGTATTACTTCTACTTTTCCTCTTAAATGAGTGACCTTTTGTTTGATAATTATTTTTCAGAGTATTCCAAGATAATTTCATAGCCTGTTGTTTGCCTCCGGTGGAGTGCCTCTTTTGTTTCCTTCGTTTTCATAGACAGTCGATAGAATAGTTTTTGTTTATAGCCTTTTTCCTTTTCCTCCGATTGGAGTGATTTTATGTTACAAGTTTTTATAGCCGTTTGTGCCAGTGTAGTTTAGTTCTTTGTACTTTTTCTGTGCCTCCTTTAAGAGTGATTTTTTGTTTCATTAGTCTTTTTCTTTGAGGTCGTTTTTTTGCCTCGAGTTTATTGTAGTCTTGTTTCTTGTTTTCATAGCCCACAGATTAGATTGTTTCATAGCCTGTTTGTTTGTCACCTTGTTTAAGAGCTCAAGTGGAGAAATCAAATCTCAAATAAAAACCTCCTCGTATTGCTCTAAATCTGCTCCTGAGTCCTCCTTCCTTGTCCAGGCCTGACAGTACACTCTGGCCAGTATGGACTCAGCAGAAAAGGAGCAGTTGTCAGAGATACTGCGGACCCAAGAGGCTCGCCTCGTCCGTCAGGAGGAGTTCCAGACGGCGATGGCGTCACACCTGGGTCAACTCACGTCACAGCTCCAAGACATGATGAGCCAGCTGGCCCGACCGCTACAGCCCCGCCTCAAGCGGCAGCAGCGGAAGCAGCAGCAGTACCGACCCCAGTAACACCCATTGTCGGATCTGGCAGTAAGTCGGCTCCGCCAGCATAATTCACCGGGGAGCAGGGATTGTGTCGGGCATTTATTATTGATTGCTCCATTCATGTTGAACTAACTCCTCATGCCTTTCCCACCGATCGATCTAAGATCGCTTTCATGATCTCCCACCTGTCCGGTAGTGCTAAAGCTTGGGCTTCAGCTGAATGGGCTCGTAACTCACCACTCTGCAGGTCCCTTGCTGATTTCCAGGCAGCGTTAAAAAAGATCTTCGATCCGGTGATGACCGACCGAGAGAAGGCTCAAGAGTTAAGTGGACTAAGACAAGGCAGTTCCTCGGTTTGTGACTACGCCATTCGCTTCCGCACTCTGGCGGTGGAGAGTGGATGGAACGACACAGCGCTATATGATGTGTTCCTAAAGGGGCTGGCAGCCCCCATCCAAGACCTCCTCGTCCCCCTGGAGCTACCCGCGGACCTGGACTCCCTCATCGCTCTCGCCATAAGAACGGATAACAGGATCGGGCAACTCCAACGGCAACGAGGAGAGGGATTCCCCGTAACGAGGAAGCCTCTGCTCCCACACCCACCAAGCTGGCCGTCTCCCCACCGATCACCGCTGGAGCCTGCTGGTCACGTTTCCACGATGGGAGAAGGGGAACGCATGCAGCCGAGCCCGGCTGACGCAGGAGGAGCGACGGAGGCGACAGGTGGAAGGCAGGTGTTTTTACTGCGGTGAAACTGGTCATCTCGTCAGTTCCTGCCCAGCCAAAAAATCTGTGCCGGTGAGTCAAGCCACAGTTTCATGTCCCGCTGCACGCATCCTCACAAGGGTAAAAATATTGCATCACACCCTCACGGAGCATGAAGCATTCATAGACTCAGGGGCGGATGAGAATTTAATGGACTGGGACTTAGCAGAGAAGCTGGGTTTCAAATCTGAAACTGTAGACAGATCCATAAGAGCCACATCGCTTAATGGAAAAAACCTGTTTACCATCACTCACATCACCGAACCGGTCCCAATGCATATTAATGATCATAAAGAACACATTCAATTCTTTCTATTCAAGTCATCTGCACACGCTCTGATTTTGGGGCAACCATGGCTGTTTCGCCACGAACCCCAGGTAAACTGGAGAACTGGAGAAATCAGAGGGTGGGGAAAAGACTGTCTCATCAACTGCCTTAGCAACCCGAACCAAGGAGAAAAAGTGTCTGAAATTAACCTGTTCTCTGCTCACCCCACCACAGACTCTGAATACCCGGATCTGAGCTCAGTGCCTCCATGCTACCATCACCTTCGAGAGGTGTTTAACAAAACCAAAGCCATGTCCCTTCCTCCACATCGACCATATGACTGCGCTGTTGACCTGATTCCTGGCTCCACCATTCCCAAGGGCCGCTTGTACTCTGTTTCTGGCCCAGAGAGAGAGGCCATGAAAGAATACATCGAGATGTCACTGAAAGCAGGTTTGATCCGTCCCTCATCGTCACCAGCAGGTGCTGGCTTCTTATTCGTGGGCAAGAAAGACAGGTCCCTAAGACCCTGCATAGATTACAGCCCTCTCAATGACATTACTATAAAGAATCGTTCCCCTCTTCCCCTCATGTCCTCTGTATTTGACCAGCTCCAACAAGCCAAGGTGTTCACCAAACTAGACCTGCGTAACGCCTACCACTTGGTCCGCATCAGAGAAGGTGACGAGTGGAAAACCGGGTTCAACACTCCTAGCGGCCACTATGAATATTTAGTCATGCCTTTTGGACTCACCAACGCCCCTGCCGTATTCCAAGCTATGATAAATGACGTTTTAAGAGATTTTCTTGACCTCTTTGTTTATGTGTATTTGGACGACATTCTCATTTATTCTCCTGACATTGACTCTCACCGAGACCATGTGTCCCGTGTACTCAGAAGGTTATTGGACAACGACCTCTACGTTAAAGCTGAAAAAAGTGCATTTCATGCCGACACTGTCTCCTTCCTGGGCTTCATTGTAGCCCCTGGAAGAGTTCAGATGGATCCGGCTAAAGTTAGTGCTGTGGCTGAGTGGCCCACACCTGATAGCCGCAAGAAGGTTCAGCAGTTCTTAGGATTTGCTAACTTTTACAGGCGGTTTATCAGAAACTTCAGCGCAATAGCTTGTCCTCTCCATGCTCTTACCTCCTCCCATGTGCAGTTCCACTGGTCTCCAGAGGCAGAGAAGGCGTTTCAGCATCTCAAGAGTCGATTAACATCAGCTCCCATACTCATGATGCCAGACCCACAGCGTCAGTTTGTGGTCGAGGTGGATGCATCCAACGAAGGCGTCGGAGCAGTCCTCTCTCAGCGCTCGGAACAGGATAACAAGATGCATCCCTGTGCCTTTTTGTCATGACGACTGTCCAAGGCAGAGCGGAACTACGATGTCGGTAACAGAGAACTGTTGGCTGTCAAGATAGCATTGGAGGAGTGGAGACACTGGCTAGAGGGGGCCAACCAACCGTTCATTGTCTGGACAGACCACAAGAACCTAGAGTATATGCGTAATGCCAAAAGACTGAATTCTCGCCAGGCCAGGTGGGCGCTTTTCTTTAACCGATTCTCTTTTTCTCTCTCTTACAGGCTGGGGTCCCGGAACGTCAAGCCTGACGCCTTGTCTCGACTATTCGACCCCGAGCCTGTTGCCAAAGAACCAGAACCCATCCTTCCACTGAACTGTGTGGTTGGAGCTATGGTTTGGCAGATAGAAGATGAGGTAAAGCAGGCAAACGGTGGAGCCCCATCACCTAGTGGGTGCCCGGAAAAACGGTTGTTCGTCCCAGTCGAACTGCGCCCACAGGTGATCCACTGGGCTCACACCTCACTGCTTTCATGTCATCCGGGAGTTCGGAGAACGATGTTCGCCATCTCTCGGCGGTTCTGGTGGCCACGTGGAGGCATGTTCGGTCTGTGCACGTAACAAGACATCTTCCGGGTCCCGCATGGGTCTTCTGCAGCCGCTCCCCATCCCCTCCAGACCGTGGTCTGACATATCCTTAGACTTCGTTACGGGGCTCCCAGTCTCTCAAGGTAACACGACTGTCCTCACAGTGGTGGACAGGTTCTCCAAGATGGTCAGGTTCATCGCTCTGCCAAAGTTACCCTCCGCCAAGGAAATGGCGGAGGCCATGATGACCCATGTGTTCAAGGTTCATGGGTTTCCTAGAGACATCGTCTCTGACCGGGGGCCCCAGTTCGTGTCTCGGTTCTGGAGGGAGTTTTGCCGTCTCATAGGGGCAAAGGCCAGCCTGACCTCGGGGTATCACCCGGAAGCCAAGGCCAGACCTAACGCCTGAACCAGCAGTTGGAAACCGGCCTCCGGTGTCTCGTATCCCAGAACCCCTCTACATGGAGCAAACACCTGGTCTGGGTCGAGTATGCACACAATTCCTTACCTACATCTGCCACAGGTTTCACCCCATTCAAATGCGCTTATGGTTACGAGCCTCCTGTCTTTGCAGACAATGAGCCAGAGGTATCGGTCCCCTCTGCCCACGCCATGATCCGACAATGCCGCCGTATCTGGACAGCTGCTCGTCAGGTACTAATCCGACAAGGGGATCGAGTCAAGAAAGCTGCGGACCGCAAGAGACAACCTGCGCCCGCCTATCAGCCAGGTCAGAGAGTCTGGCTCTCTGCTAAAGATCTTCACCTCAAGGTTCCCTCCAGAAAGCTGGCACCAAGGTTCGTGGGTCCCTTCCCTATTGACAGGATCATCGGCCCTGCAGCAGTACGGCTTCGTCTGCCCCGGTCCCTCCGTGTACACCCGACCTTTCACGTAAGTCAGGTAAAACCGGCCAAGGAGAGTCCCATGGTTCCAGCTGCCACACCTCCCCCGCCACCTGAGGTGATTGACGGCGGTCCACTGTACAAGGTCAAACAACTACTGGCGGTACGCAACCGGGGCCGGGGCAGACAATATCTTGTTGACTGGGAAGGCTATGGACCTGAGGAGAGACAATGGGTCCCATCACGGCACATTGTAGACCCTAGTCTCATAAGGGACTTCCACGGAGACCATCCTAACCAGCCTGGGCCGTCAGGAGTCGGCCCTAGAAGGGGGGGGTACTGTCACACCACGGTGAGGGGTTCCTTGTCCTGGGGTTTTCTGTCTCGTGAATTTCCTGTTTTATTTTGAAAAGTAACTCTCCTCTCATTTCAGGTCACTTGCCCTTCCTCATGTGCCACCAGTCTGACGTCTCCCCTAATCCCTAATTGTTTCCACCTGTGTTCCCTCACCTGATGTGTCTTATAGTCTGCGCCTTCCTTTGTTCTGTGCCAGAGTGTTTGTGTTTGTCACGCACCCCAGCCCTTGTCCACAGCCTTGTTCCAAGCCACGAATTGCGAGTTTGTATTACTTCTACTTTTCCTCTTAAATGAGTGACCTTTTGTTTGATAATTATTTTTCAGAGTATTCCAAGATAATTTCATAGCCTGTTGTTTGCCTCCGGTGGAGTGCCTCTTTTGTTTCCTTCGTTTTCATAGACAGTCGATAGAGTAATTTTGTTTATAGCCTTTTTCCTTTTCCTCCGATTGGAGTGATTTTTTGTTACAAGTTTTTATAGCCGTTTGTGCCAGTGTAGTTTAGTTCTTTGTACTTTTTCTGTGCCTCCTTTTAAGAGTGATTTTTTTGTTTTATCAGTCTTTTTCTTTGAGGTCGTTTTTTTGCCTCGAGTTTATTGTAGTCTTGTTTCTTGTTTTCATAGCCCACAGATTAGATTGTTTCATAGCCTGTTTGTTTGTCACCTTATTTAAGAGCTCAAGAGGAGAAATCAAATCTCAAATAAAAACCTCCTCGTATTGCTCTAAATCTGCTCCTGAGTCCTCCTTCCTTGTCCAGGCCTGACATAACTGTTTGAAGTATATGACAGTCTGTTGAGTTGTGCAACCTTCGAGGAGTTCCTTGCTGGTTTGGATGAAACTTTTATCATTGTACATGTTTATAAATATGTATTTTAACAAGTTTTATCTTATCTTTTCTGTAAATAGCCATAGCGCACTGCTGTATGTTCTCTAATTATATTGTTTTTATTTAGTTTGCTGTTATCTGTTAAAAACTGCCACAAACTGTGAGAATGCACAAGCGACTCTCCAAAAGGACTCAATAGATTATGCACTCTGTTCATAAGACTTGTTGCAAATGTGGCTAACAATAAAATCAAAGTTACAAGAACCACTGAAGTAGGCGTATCCTGTGTGGCATCTAATTCCACAGGCTCCACTTACTTTACTGTACACTTAATTTACTTGAAGGATCAGAATACTTTCACACCACTGCTGTTAGTGCAGTCTGTCATGGTTCTGGTAGTGTTTCTAACAGTTTTTGTCTCTTTGTAACAATGTGTCTGTTAGTGTGTCAGTCTGGTAGTGTTTCTTGTCCGTATTTTCTCTCTTGTACATATAGATAATTAAATACACTGCATTGAAACATTGTCTTTTGACCATTTTCCTGAGTGCACCATAGTTTACCATAGCTTCTCTCACAACTGTACTGTAAATTATGGTTTTCTGACACAGTTTACAAAGTTTCAGTACGTGAAACTTTTTTTTAACCGCCTTTTTTTATTTCATAGATAATAATGATGAATATTTGAGAGATATTTTGATAACGGAACTTGAAAGTGGTTTTCATTTCTGGTCACCTTAGTCCTGGGCTGTGCATGAAGCATGCTAGTTTGTGATGTTTCCAGTCAGGATGCTTTCTATTGCTCCTATGAAATATAGCCTTCTTAAGTTTTTAAGAAATAGAGCCTTTACTGTACTGTTTTAATTTTTTTAACCAGGGTGGTGATATGTGATAACCAAGATAAATGCTCAGTGACGGTAATTCCAAGGAACCCTTTACCTGTTCACCTGGTCCACCTCAGCTCCACTGATGCAGACAGAGGAGTGTGTCTTTCCCTCCTGTTTTCTAAAATCAACAATGAGCTCCTTGGTTTCACTGACGTTGAGCAGTAGATTGTTCTCTGTGCACCACTCTGCAAGACTGCTGATTTCCTCCCAATATGAACTCTCATCGTTGTTTATAATGTGTCCAATGATAGTGGTGACTAGAGGTGGGAAAAATGATCGATTCTAAGATGCATCGCGATTCGGCCGTGCACGATTCTGCATCGATGCAGCGACGTGACATAATCGCTTTTTTTCCCCTTTATTATATTATTTTTCTGGCTGCGCTTGGACAATAAAATTGTGATGTTTCAACTACTTCTGGGGGCAGAGTTGCAATGACATGCGCACTGCGTTGCACTAGCATCAATACAACAACAGAAATGGCGGACGGGGATACAGCGCGAACCACACGAGTAATCAAAGATGCACCCATTACCTTTAAATCGGACGTCTGGGCTAATTTCGGCTTTCATGAACTTGATGGGAAGCTTGAGAAGACGCACGCTGTGTGTAAAGTCTGCCACATGAAAATAAAGTACTTTGGGAATACAACTAATATGACGAAACATTTTGAACGTTTCCACCCTGTGAGGACTTCGGCAGCAACAGCCACGAAAACAGCGAGCACATCCCAGCCAACAATCGAACAAGGGGAGTCACGTGTGACCGCTGACCAAGATGGCTGCCTGAAAATTACTCTCCTAAGAAATCACCCAACTTCGTCCTAACTCGACGGCAATCTTCGCTACATGAGAAATAAAACCGGGTGGGACCGCAGATAAGTACAGTGCAAACGACTTTGTCCACTTTCAAAGCCGTGTAATTAAACCACGGAGATGCCGTCGAGCTCTAAACCAAGGTCCGCTAAGCAAGGTGTTAGCTATGCTAACGTTACGGTGGCTAGCAGCACCCCAGCTAACAAGATACCGGTAGCATCCCCGACGATGAGAGATAAGCCAGCCACCGCGACAGACGCGATTACAGTGCTTCAAGCAACTCTTCAAAAGGCCATGCAGGAAATGGCTCAAGTCAGCGATATTCTCAAAGGCCTGCAGTCTGACGTTAAATCAGTTAAATCATCTCAGGCAAAGATGAAGACTGACGTCGCTGCTATTTACCAGAGGCTCGACGAAGCTGACTCTCGAATCATGGACTTGGAGGTGGAGAATGCGCGGCTGTCTAAAGAAATAAAAGAGCGAGCCAAGCAACACGAAGACATGCAGAGAGCTGTGCAAGATGCTGCTAATAGAGACAGGCGTCTCAATCTACGCTTGGTTGGCATAAAAGAGAAACTGGAGAGTGGTGCGCCGCGGGAATATGTGAGACGGATCATCTCCGAGGTGCTGGGCATAGACCTGGCTGAAAACGAGCTCCAGCGGGTGCACCGCTCCCTGGCGCCGATGCCCAACGAGGGACAACCACCGAGACCCATCATCATGCGCTTCCTCAGCTATCTAGAACGGGACCGAGTGTTGAATGCGGCGAGGGTGAGATACCGGGAGAAGAGGGAGGTGAAGTGGCAAGGTGACAACATTTCGTTCTTCCCTGACATGACCAGAGATGTGGTGGAAAAGAGGCGGAAGTTTTCCGACGTCAGGAAGAAGCTTCATGAGATGGATGTGCGCTTCACACTGGCCTACCCAGCAGTGATACGCTTTTCATGGGAAGGGCGCAAGGTGAGCTTTGAGGATCATCGTAAAGCCATGGAGTTTATCACAAAAGAAGCAGAGCCGGAGTGATCTAACCGTGTCAATGTAAGAAGGTGGGCAAAATATAACATTCCAAAATACAACCCAGTGATTTAAGTAATAGACACTTGACAATCTAGACAAGGCAGTGGACTTTTGTTTGAACTATGGACACTTGCTGGACACAATTCTGCGAACTGCAGCATTTTGTCCAACTGCCTATCTAAGACCAGAGCTGGGATAACAGACTGCAAATCACAACATGTAGTGTAACATGTGGGATATTGACGGATGGGGATGGGGGAGGTTTTGGGGGGCATTTCTTGGAAGCGCCACACGGACCAGTAATAGGGAGGGTTCTTCTCAATGAAGAGTGAGAAGTGGGAAGGGACAAGGGAAGGGGTTTTTCTATGGTTCACGTTTTGTTATTGTTTCAGAGTTGGTTCCTTTTGTTGTGGTAACCAGTTAAGAACGTGTTCAAAAGCCTGCGCAGGGAAAGTAATCATCATGGGTTTAGGTTGGACAGCACAGAAACACTATTATGATTTTTGTAAACTTGTTGGTCTTCCACTGGTTAGGACACCTATAGGTAAAATACAAAATATGGTTAATGGCTAAATATGTAAGGATACTTTCTTGGAATATCAACGGAATAAAAGACCCAGTAAAGAGGAGAAAATGCTTAAGCTATCTAAAATCTCAACAGACTGATGTGGCATTTGTCCAGGAGACCCACCTGGTTGACTCAGAGGTAGTTAAGCTTAAAAGAGACTGGGTTGGGCAGATATTCCATAGCTCATTCAATAGTAAGAAGCGTGGGGTAGCAATTTTAGTACATAAGAAACTGAATTTTGTACTATTAAAACAACACAAAGATGAGGATGGAAGACTCATATGTGTGGAGGCCATAGTTAATGGAATGAAGTTAAATCTATGTAATATATATGCCCCCAATGTGGAGGATGCAAATTTTTTTCACAAAGTGAATAAATTACTAGGAGGCATTGTTGATGGCCATACGGTAATGGGAGGA
Source organism: Pagrus major (assembly GCF_040436345.1). Classification (NCBI taxonomy): domain Eukaryota; kingdom Metazoa; phylum Chordata; class Actinopteri; order Spariformes; family Sparidae; genus Pagrus; species Pagrus major. Next base: position 530,241 of record NC_133229.1, read on the forward strand.
GACTTCAACCAAATCCAGGATAATGTCCTAGATAGAACAACCTATAGTAAAATTATACCAAAGGACAGGCAGGCAATACACTTACTTATGAAAGACTTGGGGTTAGTTGACATTTGGAGACTAATTAATCCGAGAGAAAAGGAGTATACTTTTTACTCTCATAAACATAAATCCCATTCAAGATTAGATTATTTTCTAATCTCTAAAAGTATGATTGAATCCATTGTGGGGTGCAGGATTGGAGTTATCGCTCTTACAGACCATGCAACAGTGGAGCTCTGTCTAGCGGCAGAAATGGACTCTATCAAAAGAAATAGGTGGAGACTCAATACATCTTTATACCAAGATCCAGTATTTGATAGGTTACTGTCTCAGGACCTTAAAAGCTTTTTTGAAATTAATATCGGATCCACAGAGAAAATAGGCACAGTGTGGGAGGCATCAAAAGCTTTTATAAGGGGCAAAATTATAGCATACTCTTGTAAAAAGAAAAGAGAAAATACTGAAAAGTTGAAGAAACTGGAATCTCAACTAAAAGAGAAAGAAAAGCAGTTAGCAAAGAGTTACAGTGAGTCACTACTTAAACAAGTGTGTGCTCTGAAATTCGATTTAAATGAGATTTATAACAAAAAGGCTGAATATGCTCTGTTCAGATTGAAAACAAATTTTTACGAAAATGGGGAAAAATCAGGCAAGCTACTGGCCAGACAACTTAAGAAAAGAGAGGCTAGCCATGTGATTCCTGGTATTAAAAATGCAAAGGATGAAGTGGTTACTAGTATAAAAGAAATCAATCTAGTGTTTCAAAACTTTTATTCAAAGCTCTATACTTCAGAGATAGATTCTGATACAGACAAGCTGAATAATTTTTTTTCTAAAATAGAGATTAACAAGATATCTTCGGATCAAGTGGGAGAACTGGACGCTCCTATTTCAGAATCAGAGGTCAGGGCAGCCATCCGATGCATGAAACCTGGAAAGTCTCCGGGATTGGACGGCTTTCCAGCGGAGTATTACAAAAAACACATAGATACGCTGGCACCTATTCTGACTGCAGTCTACTCAGAGTCACTGTCAAAGGGGCAGCTCCCGAACACATTTAACGAGGCACTGATATCATTGATCCTCAAGAAAGATAAGGACCCATTGGAACCAGGTAGCTTTCGACCAGTTAGTTTAGTTAATGTGGATTGTAAAGTGCTTACTAAAGTCCTGGCAATGAGGCTGGAGAATATTTTACCGGACATTATTCATGAAGACCAGGTAGGATTTGTGAAAGGGAGATCATCCTCAGACAGTCTTAGACGATTGCTCCACCTTATGTGGAAGAGCCGTCAAGAAAATACACCAGTAGCAGCCTTCTCCCTTGATGCGGAGAAGGCATTTGATAGGGTGGAGTGGGGTTTTTTAATACATGTATTGGAAGCTTTTGGTTTTGGGTCAGGATTTGTCAACTGGGTAAAACTGATTTATACAACACCGAGAGCTTCAGTCCTCACCAATGGACAAATGTCCCCGTTTTTTCAGCTCTCACGGGGAACGAAGCAAGGAGATCCGTTATCACCTTTATTGTTTATTTTATTCCTTGAACCTCTGGCAATCGCAATAAGGGCGGATGCAGGTATTACAGGAGTGAAGGCAGGCGGTAGAGAACATAAATTGTTTCTATATGCGGATGACATCCTCTGGCTCTCTGCAGACCCAAATTCGTCAGCCCCTATTCTTCTAGACATAATTGAAAAGTTTTCACAAATTTCTGGCTATAAAATCAATTGGCACAAATCGGAGGTTATGCCGGTGTCTAGGGGATGCCATCCAGCAGCAGTTAGTGCACGATTTAAATGGATTTCATCAGGGATGAAGTATCTCGGTGTAAGACTGACTTCTGACATGAGTAATATCATACAACTTAATATGACCCCATTGCTTCAGAAATTAAAAAATGACTTAGATAGATGGAAATCAATAAATCTTACACTTATGGGGAAAATCAATACAATTAAAATGGTGATTGCCCCTAAGTTTAACTACATATCAATGATGGTACCTGTGACAATCCCTGCTGGGATCTTTAAGCAGTATAATCAGATAATTAAGGAATATCTATGGAATGCAAAGAAACCCAGAATCGCCATGCAGAAACTTTATGAATCAAAAAGAAAGGGAGGCCTAGCCTTACCCAATGTGGAACTTTATAACATAGCATTTGAAATGGTTAAGTTAGCCAAGCACTGGGCTAGTTGTGGCTCACACCTGGGATGGACACAAATAGAAGAGGAAATCACAGCCCCATTCAAACCAATTGAAACCTTATCACAAAATGCTGGGGGGAATCTGACTGGTGATGAGAGTAATCCAATACTGCAACATTCCAGAGCAGTGTGGGCAAAGCTACACAAGATGCTCAAGTTATCCCAATATAGGCAAGAGTATTCCTCTATCTGGAACAATCCGTCTATAAAAATAGACAAGAAACCTTTCCTGTGGAAGTCCTGGCTAAAGGGAAACCTAAATAAGATTGGGGACTTGTATAGAGATGGGGTGTTTCTGTCATTTCAAGAAATTAGTACACATTTCAGCCAGAAAGAGAAAGGGGATTTTTGGCGGTACCTCCAATTAAGAAACTGTGTTACAACCTCAGGTATTAAACCAGGCAATGGGGAGAATGTGATTAGACTCTATTTTCAGCAGCCCAGTTCTGCTCACTCAGCCTCAGTTCTCTATAATATGGTTCTCGATGCCCAGTGTGGAAAATATAATAATTTAAGGCTAATTTGGCAAAGAGATTTGAATTGCAACATTGAGGAAGATGTATGGGAAAACATAATAGTTAACACAGGGATGTCCACCAGGGACGTCCGAGGCAAATTCACACATTATAAAATTATTCACAGGTATTATTATACACCAGTAAGGCTCCATAGAATGGGATTGATACAGAACAACCTGTGTTGGAAGTGTAATTCTCAGGAAGGAACCTTTTTACATTTAATGTGGGAGTGCTCTTTGATTTCCCCTTTCTGGAAAAAAGTTATAGGAAAATTGGCAGAATGGCTGGGAAAAACTCTACCTGAATCACCCCAACTCTGTCTACTGGGTGATAAGTCAAGGTCACCACCAGGAATATCAAAAGCAGAATTTGGTTTAGCAGTAACAGGCTTCATTACTGCAGCTAGGATCATTCTTCGCCACTGGAAGAGTCAGACTCGACCAGAATTTACTGACTGGGTTAAGATGATGACGGATAATGCCTCCTACGAATTGATGATAGCAAGGTTAAACGATAACAAAGGGAAATTTTACCAGGTCTGGGGTCATTTTCTGAATCATATAAGAGGGGAATAGGTACCTGAATCCTATGAGGGGTTGACCACTTGTATATGGGTATATTATCATATACTATACTGTATATATATATTTTTTTAGTGCTGGGAGATGTGCTGCGCTGTTTATGGGCTGTGATTTGTGTGTTTTTGTTCGTTTGTTCTCTTTTTTTTCTTTTGTCTGTATATTTTTGTTTACTATTGTGATGTTTGTGTTGAAGTCCGATGTCTTTTGTATGATGTTGGCATAACATATTGAATAAAAACTTAAATGACAAAAAAAAAAACAATCGAACAAGCACTGACAACTTTGCCGTCCGCTTCGGAGAGAGGGAAGAGGATCACCCGTTCTGTTGCATGTTTCATTGCTAAGGATCTACGGCCCTATTCGGTGGTAGAAAATGTCGGGTTTCGCTACCTCCTGAAGACACTTGAGCCTCGGTATAACCTGCTGACAAGAAGACACTTCACAGAAACTGCTGTGCCTGCATTGTACGACGAAACCAAAGCCCAGGTAATGGAATCAATGAGTAAAGCTAGCCATAAGCCAAAAGGTACATTTCCTCTGAAACTGATTGTAGGTAGAGATACTGTAGGCTAGGCCTATGCAATTTATTTTGGGTTTACAACTTTGTTTATTAAGATTTATGTTTACATCTATGTTGCAGCTGTATGATGTGATTGCCACACACGATTCTCAGGTTCTCAAGTGTCCTTGTCTTCAAGCTGCTAAAAATGTTTTATACAGCACACTTGCAATTTAGAACAAGGAATTGTTTTGTTTTGAAAATTGAATATTTGCACTCTTAAATAGGTAGGCTAGGCCTATGCTATTTGTTTTGGTATACTACATGTGAAAGAAACACTTTGATTTGCAACAGTATTTACTATTTTGCACAGTCAGTGTGTGATTGCAAAGTTCAGAAGTACCCTGTCTTAGAGCTGCTCTACTGAAAACCTTATTTTTTTTATATTATTTAAGTAATTATATAAAAAAAAAATTGTAATTCACTACAGTGGAAAGATTTATGTTTTGTTTTTCAGGGATATCGAAATAAAAAAGGAGTTCAAAACGTATCCGACTGCTTGTAGTAGGTGATGAAAAATTAGTTGTGCACAATGTGCAGTAATAAAAAAAGTGAGAAGAATCGTGATGCATTGCAGAATCAAATCGAATCGTTAAGCAGATAATTGGAATCGGATCAAATCGTGAGGCAGGTACTGATGCACACCTCTAGTGGTGACGTCCTCATAATTCGCAATAGAGTTCTCTTGATATCTGGGAGTGCAGTCATGGGTGTACAGTGTGAACAGAAGGGGGCTGAGCATCCAGCCCTGGGGGGCTCCAGTGTTGAGCACTAACCTAGAGAAGGTGTGACTGCCAATCAGAACTCTCTGGGGTCTGCTTGTGAGGAAGTCCGATATCCAGTTGCAGATTGTTTTAATGAAGCCCAGTGTGTTTAGTTTTCTAATCAGCTTCATGGTGAGATTGTGTTGAATGCTGAGCTGAAGTCAACAAACAGCATCCTGATGCAGCTGTTCTTATTTTCCAGGTGTGTGAAGACTGGGTGGAGGGCAGTAGATACGGCATCCTCTGTGGATCTGTTGGTTCTGAAAGCATACTGGTTGGGGTCCAGGCTGGCGGGGATGTTGTCTTTGATGTGCTGGAGAACCAGTTTCTCAAAATACGTCATCAGGATGGGGGTGAGAGCCACATGGTGGCAGTCATTAAGACTAGACACAGCAGACTTTTTAGGAATAGGAACGATGATGGCTGTCTTGAAGTGGGAGGGAACAGTCTCCTGTGAGAGTGAGATGTTAAAAATGTCAGTAATAACATCAGCTAGCTGATTGGCACATGTTTTTAGTACACAGCCAGGTATATTATCTGGACCAGCAGCCTTATTTATATTCACTCTCAGCAGGATTTTCCTCACATCCGCTGTGGTTACTGACAGTGGCCAGTCCTCTGTAGACTTCACAACTCAGTCTTTGTTGAGGAGATTGAAATGAGCAGAAAATGTGGAATGGCTCCTTGTCCAAACCTTGCTTTCTGGAAACTGGTGTCCCTCAAGGCTCAGTACTAGGATCACTTTTGTTTTCACTATACACTAGATCACTAGGCTCTGCAATCACATCACATGGATTCTCTTACCACTGTTATGCAGGCAACACCCAACTGTTCCTCTCTTTTCCCCCATCCTCCGACACCCACGTTGCAACACGCATCTCGGAATGTCTGGCAGACATCTCTGCTTGGACAACTGCGTGCCACCTCAAGCTCAACCTTCATAAAACTGAACTCCTCTTCATCCCGGGGAAAGACTGCCCTCGCATGGACCTGTCAGTCACTGTCGAGGATGTCACAGTATCGCCTTCATCGACTGCGAGGAACCTGGGCGTAATCCTCGAAGACAGACTATCCTGCACCCCCAACATCACTGCTGTGGCCCGATTCTGCAGATTTGCCCTCCGCAGGATCCGGTCTTTCCTCACAAAGTACGCAACGCAACTCCTGGTCCAAGCGCTGGTCATCTCCCGCCTGGACTACTGCAACCCGCTCTTGGCTGGACTCCCAGCCTTTGCAACTAAACAGTTGCAGTGTATCCAGAATGCTGCAGCGCACCTCGTTTTCAATCTACCCAAATTCTCCCATGTGACCCCCCTCCTCCGTGATCTCCACTGGCTTCCTGTTGCAGCCCGCATCCGATTCAAGACGATGGTACTGGCCTTCAAGGACGTCAACGGAACTGCACCCATCTACCTCCAAACCCTGGTCAGACCACACGGCCCAGCGCGAGCACTTTACTCTACTACATCAGCTGGCCGGCTGGTACCGCCATTGCTGAGAGAGAGCAAACAAAGTTCACTCAGCGAAGTCACGTCTCTTCTCTGTTCTGGCGCCTCAGTGGTGGAACGAACTCCAGACCAATGTCAGGACAGCAGAGTCACTCGCTATCTTCCGCAAAAGACACAAGACTCACTTGTTCAGACTTCACCTCGACCCCGCATAGCATGACTCATGACTCTTTTTTAGTTTGCATCCAGAGGAATGTACACATCAACAATAGGAACACTGGTGAATTTTCTGGGCGTATAATATGGTCGACATCATAGCACCAGAAATTCGACATCTACTGAACACTGTCCATCCACTCTGACTGGCTTTGAGCACTAAGCCTTTTCCTCCTCTCATCTTATTGGAGTCCTGTTGGCTCTGAGCAAGGTCTGCCCATCCAGTACAATAGCTTGATCTGAATGTTAGGGGTTAGCCACAGCTATGTGAAGATGTACAGATGTTTCTCCTTTCAGATGATGCCATTGCCACGGCAGTGCCGCGACACAGCAGAAAAGGAGGGGGGACCTATTTTATCCAGCAGATTTTGCATTAGCTGCAGTGTGCACCAACAACCACCAGGTGGCACATGTGAGCAGTCCAGACTACAGTGAGCACACCAGGGCCCTTAGTTTCTCTCTCCTCCCTCTTGAACCAGACACAGTTTTATTCCTCATTGACTTAGTCCATATCTACGGAGCCCCTCTAGGGTCACATGGTAGTCACTGTGCGAATGGATTTGCAAACCTTGCTCTCGGATTTACAATCCGTGCGCACAGTTTTCATAAATCCATGCACAGATTCACAATCCGTGCACACAGATTTTTCCTTCTTCTCATTGATAAGCACAGCATAGCTACTGACAGTCCTATCTTTCTTAATGGAGTTTGCCTTTGATAGTGATCAATAATCAATAAAGATGATGACAACAACTCCGTTTGATAGTTCTTATGTCCTGTCCGGTCCGATCAGAGGACTGAGAGCATTTCTTACAATGTAAACTACATCAAGATTTCAATGTCCTTTATTGCTCAACAACATGTAAAAAAATAGAATAAGAATCAAAGACATAATATACAAGTAAGACTAAAACTGAGAATTGTTTGAGCTTGTGAAATGTAGTAAGTAAGGGAGAGGGGTTTTCCCCCCAATCCGTTTCCTGGGACAGGGACACGGTCAAATAAAATATTTCTTTACATTCTGTTTGTGTGTAGCAGACAGCAGCAGCAGGGCTGGGCCAGGAGGGCTACTGTGACTAGATACCTAATTAGCATTACATTGGATCTTTTTGTTCACTTAATGGACCATCATCCAACAGGTCTTCTAGCATTGACACACTGAGAGCAAGAGCCTTGCACACTGTGCTGAATACAAGGGATCTTTTCTGTATTTACAATGTAGCCTGAATCTGCACTCTACAGTATTCACATTACGTGATATTTACCATTGCTATGGCAACAAGTTGCAACTGCTGTTAGCACATATTAGCTCGTTTAGCCCCATCGTCTGAAGAACAATAACCCATAAAGTTACAATTTGACGTATTTGAATAAAACTAACAACAGCTGCCAACAGCCATAGGCCTTACAACCTTAACTAATGTGTTGTCACGGATTAGACTGTCAAAAGTAGAACAATAACCGCTTCAATCCCTGACAAGCTACATTAGCATTTAGTGACGGTTGTGTCCACAAGTATGCAGTTGCCTATAGTTCCCTCAAACAATGTCACGAAGATGCGCATCAGAGGGGATTTAGAAGTGGGTAAACGCAATGCCGACTGAAAAATAAGCAGTTATATGCCGTATACCTGCACCACTAGTTAAAGTTATAACACAAGTTAATCTCGGTGTATGCACAGCTAAATATCAGTGATATCCACACTGCCTTCGAGCTGGGCGTAAACATATACCTCAGACTGTATGTTTCACATATAGGCTTATGCAAGGACAAACAGTAACTTAACATTACACATCTTTAGTTTGTTTAACTTAGTTCAAAGAACAGCTGTTAAAGTTAAATATCATCTGAAGCAGTCATATGAACATAGCGTTACACTACATACATCCACTTCCTGTGGAGTCAACTGGCCGAAATACAGACAGCGCCGCTCTGCCAATGATGAGCACATTTTGTGGTCAAACGGGGTATAAAGTAAAATCCTGTCATCGGGATTGTACTGTCATGATCAGGATCCAAGCACTCTGCTGCCACCTAGCATCTACAGTTATCAAGTGCAGCCCCCCCCCTTTTACCGCCATGGTGTCAATGCAGTAACGCAGGGACAAACAGGTCATATGAAAGAAGAAACATCTGTAGGCACAGCAGTCTCTGATTTCCCCGTTGCCGAGTGAGCCTGAGTCACACCTCATCCATTTTATTCTCGGTCGCACTTTATTTTACAGTACATTAATAAGACGTAACAGGCCGTACTTTGTATCAAATTGGGCAAAAACAATACGCTAATAAGACGTAACAAGCCGTACTTTGTATCAAATTAGACAAAAACAATACGCTAATAAGACGTAACAGGACGTACTTTGTATGAAATTAGACAAAAACAATACGCTAATAAGACGTAACAAGCCGTACTTTGTATCAAATTAGACAAAAAACAATACGCTAATAAGACGTAACAAGCCGTACTTTGTATCAAATTAGACAAAAACAATACGCTAATAAGACGTAACAAGCCGTACTTTGTATCATATTAGACAAAAACAATACGCTAATAAGACGTAACAAGCCGTACTTTGTATCAAATTAGACAAAAACAATACGCTAATATGATGTAACAAGACGTACTTTGTATCAAATTAGACAACTAGAAATAATGTAGTGTTAATTAGACAGTAAACAAGAAAAGTTAAACTGTTATTAGACACCATATAGCCTACCCAAATCATGCTGTAATCAGAAACCGCATATAAAGTCTTATTACTTAAAATATAGGCTCCTATACTTAAACACTATTATAACAAATTATACTGTAATTACAAACCAAATCGGAGATCCTAATACACTATTAGACACCATTTTACAAGATCTTAGTCTAATAAGAAATCACACACAATGCCATATCAGATCCAAAATATGCTAGTTAGACGCTATTCTACCCTCACTACCAAATTATGCATTTAATGCTACCAACATCGTCCTATAGCTTAATTAGACGAATGTACTGCCATATTATATCGGCATGGCCTTTATAATAGGCTATTCGGACAAAACACACAGAGTTCAGAGGAAAATACATTTATTTGAGCTTTAGTTAACATAGTTTCACTTTCTTACAGAATCATTTATTGATCGTTAGAAGAAAACGGTACCTTAACTAAAGTCAACCCACATCGGTTAACATCTGGTGGCTACTACACACATCCCTGGTAACCTGGATGTTCTCCGGAGTCTTGTGGAGTTTGTAGGTGGCTTCCTCAATGCTCTACTCCCATAGTTAAGACATCAGACCATTTAAAGCCATGTCACTATCCAACCCCAGTAACATTAGACCAGCTATTGAAGCTGCCAGGACATTGCATCTTTATTTCCCACTGTTAGACACTTATTACAGTCTTATTAGACTTACTTAGAGGATAATTTGTGGCACATTACAACAGAACTGTACTATAAAATAAAGTGGTCCTTCTCACTGTTAGACCCTTATTAGACTTACTTAGAGGATAATTTGTGGCACATTACAACAGAACTGTACTGTAAAATAAAGTGGTCCTTCTCACTGTTAGACCCTTATTACAGTCTTATTAGACTTACTTAGAGGACAATTTGTGGCACATTACAACAGAACTGTACTGTAAAATAAAGTGGTCCTTCTCACTGTTAGACCCTTATTACAGTCTTATTAGACTTACTTAGAGGATAATTTGTGGCACATTACAACAGAACTGTACTGTAAAATAAAGTGGTCCTTCTCACTGTTAGACCCTGTTAGACCCCAGTGACGATGTGTCACTGTGGCCCTCTCTTCACACAGGGGCCTCCACAGCTGTTTGTAGCCGAGCTCCAGCTCAAACACACGCTGCTCGTGAGGAGCTGATGGTCGCTCTCTGGAAGTCTTTCTCTGGAGGTTTGCTGAGCTATCAAAGATTTCAGAAAAACAACGTTATCTCCTAAATTTATGAACAGATGTCAGTCAAATAACTGAACTGCTCAGTGACATTCACTGAACAGCTAACCAGTGTAGCATCCCTGGCTGAATGATGGTCATACTCTCTAACACATGGTCCAAAGTGTTTATTGCAGGAACCTTGTACACTTGAGGACACTGTAAGAGCTATGAAAAAAGTATAAAAAATAAAGTTAATTATCTTCCTTCATGACCTTATTGCATCATAAATTCGCTCAAAATAAAATTATGTATTTTTGTATTTAGCTGCTTCAATCACTGTTACATTCACGGAAAAATCACATTTTAATCTGCTTTAACTTAAATGACAACCTCTATGAGAGAGCTGTATGTATTGTTTTTAACTTAAAATAAAACTTTTAACCAGTATATTTGTATTAAATATGAGCCTTTAACTTTATATATTAAAGCCAATACAAACCACACAAAATGCGTTTCTTTATATTAATAAACATAGAAATGAAATGACCAGCCTCATCTCCGTTCTTCTGACCCGACACAGGATAGCTGAGCTAATGCTAATTAGCGTTCCCGCTAGCTCAAACAAGCTATATCAAACTGTACAAAACCATAAAAGTTACCGCGATCTGAACTAAACATTGAACATATCATGAAACGATATGACAACAAACCTTGTGCCCTTTGTCAGCCAGGTGCTAAGTAAACAAAATGATTGTTTTCATCACTTTCAGCAAACACCGTGCAGGCACACTTCCACAAGAACACTGGATGTTTTTGGTTCACAGCGAGACGCTTTCAAAATAAAAGTCCCGCATTTAGCATCTAATATAATTAATGAAATAATAACCCGGCTTCAAAGAATATCAGTAAACTAAATGAAAACAACATGTTCTTAGAAACAAGTGTGTTTTGTCCGACTATTATAAAGGCCATGCCCGATATAATATGGCAGTACATTCGTCTAATTAAGCTATAGGCCAATGTAGGTAGCATTAAATGCATAATTTGGTAGTGAGGGTAGAATAGCGTCTAACTAGCATATTTTGGATCTGATATGGCATTGTGTGTGATTTCTAATTAGACTAAGATCTTGTAAAATGGTGTCTAATAGTGTATTAGGATCTCCGATTTGGTTTGTAATTACAGTATAATTTGGTATAATAGTGTCTCAGTATAGTAGCCTATATTTTAAGTTATAAGACTTTATATGCGGTTTCTGATTACAGCATAATGTGGGTGGGCTATATGGTGTCTAATTACAGTATAACTTTTCTTGTTTACTATCTAATTAAGATTACATTATTTCTAGTTGTCTAATTTGATACGAAGTACGGCTTGTTACGTCTTATTAGCATATTGTTTTTGTCTAATTTGATACAAAGTACAGCTTTTTACGTCTTATTGGTGTATTGTTTTTGCCTAATTTGATACAAAGTACGGCCTGTTACGTCTTATTAATGTACTGTAAAATAAAGTGCGACCTTATTCTCCTGTGACCGGACATTAGCCAGAAGAAGGCTTGGTAGAATAATAACTCTTGGTCCAAGTCGGATCAGCTCAACTCCCAGCTCTCTTTCCTCTCTTCCTGGTTGAGATATTTTCATGGACTGCTGCACTCAATCAAAACCCCACTCTCTCCCTGTCATAGGTTCGTTAGAAAAGGCCAAAAGGTTGCAAAATTGAACAAAAACATAGTGGAGTTTAAAGTAGCTATTGGATGCCGCATCTGCATGTGCAACTGTCGGCATGGCAACATCATCATTTTGATTTTATGTTTAGACAACACTGTGCTTCTGATTAGGCTGAAGCACACAAACCACTTGGTTAGGATCAAGAAAACATCATGTTTTGACTTAAAATGTTGGATTTAGCCACCACAAACACAGCTAGAAATGTCTCAACGTCTAGTTAAAAATCCAGTGTTCTCCCGAATACAAATGTTGGAATATCATATTGAATGGTGGTCTCTGGCTTGGCAGCCTTGTCACGCCACCATAGCTGTCACGCCACCATCATCTCCTCCACCCCCTGACATTAAAGTCAGATCATATACGTGTAATGTGAACGTAATATGACGCAGATTTTTACAAATGTCAAATGGCACATATGACATTTGAACGTATCAGTGGTCTGCAGGTGGTTAACTGCCAACATTTTATTCAGGCAGCTGGGCTGAGTTTCTGACATAATTCAACAGTGCAGACATGTCTGAAATCTGCCCCTGCACTAACCACCCAAACCTTTCTTCCAGCCACCCTTCTTTTCACCTTCCTATCTTTCTCTCTTTGTTTCATTTTTGTCTTTCCATTTTCATTTTGATGTTTACAGTGAACACTCCTTTTTGAGACTGTTCTCCTGATTGGTTATTGGTCCCTGATTCCAGGGTTTCAACCCAGAATTATTAATTTTAATTATTATTTTTGATAATTACTATTAGTAATTATTCATTGCTAGCTGCTAATAACCAAACCTGCCCTATCAGTGTACTCAACAACAGTAATGGGTGGGGTCAGAGATGATCTTGTGGCACAGACTACAGGGATGTCACAGTGCAGTGGAGTCCTACACTTTAACATCCCTGCAGCAAAGTAAGACGTTAAATCACTGGAGGTCAGCAAAAATAAGGCCCCCAGCTGCTGCTATGTTGCTCAGAAAACATTCTTTGTTACACAGATCCTAATACTTTCCTACACTATTTTGTATTGTAGTGATCCATGGGCATGCTGTGCTATGTTGATATATACAGGAAGGTATGGACAGAACTTAGACAGTCTCTCTGCATCTCCAGCATGAACAAAATATCAAACATCCAATAATGGCAGTATTTTAAAAGTGTAGCATGGTGACTCCGTGTTTTTAGCACTGTGGTCATCTAGTTCAAAAGAATAATTAATTATTTAGCAGTCCATAAAAAATACAAGGAAAGACAGTTGGCTGAATTCCAAAAGACTTTTGTAAAGCAGCATAGGTGAATTTTATGTGCAAGAATTAAGGGATGAATGAGAAGACACTCCCCCACAAACTCTCCCTCTCTCTCCCTCGCTGACTAAAACCTAAGGAAACAAACATGCTGAGCTGCACTGTCTCTCTCATGCTTGTAGCCTTCATGGTCTTAAAAGAAGGCCAGATGAGAGGAAGGTACAGCTGGGCCTTCGGGGGGAAGCACTCTGGGTGACCCATGTCTGGAAGCCAGCCTCAGTCAGAAGATCCAAGACGGCTGTCTGCCTCATCTATCATCCCTCCACAGTGGAGGGCTAAAATATTACAGGGCTTGGTTCCTCTTCCTGCTTCACTGGAAGCTAGAGGCCATTCTATGAGTGACATCATAAATTCTTTAATCTCTCCAAATACTAGCTATCTTTAAGAAAAGCTGGCTTATTTTTAGTTTTTTGTTACAGTATGCAAAATATTTACATCAGCTATGCATTGAGCAACCCTCCAGCTGCAGCTGCGGGACCAGTGGCAGGAAGTCTTTACCACACACAGGAAGTGATGTATTAGGATGAAAATGATGAGGATTGTGGTATAAAGTTCTTGCTATTTAGGGTTGTAGTGGTTGCAGGCTAGTTTGGTACTCACATTATTGGAAAGTTTGCAAGCAGTATAAATATTAGCACTGCCACAGAAAGTCCTGAGGGGAACAAATCAACAGAGCCAGTACACTGAAGCATTAGCCAAGGATTTGTAGGATTTCACATCTGTATCTCTATTCTATAGATCAACACTTTACACCTATTTTAATCTCATCACATAGCTGAACACAGTAGTGAAAGCTCATTTCCAACACATTTCTGGGAAGAAACACATCTCATTGAAGACCAGGTACAGCAGTTGTTGCAGGACGGCATCATTGAGCTGGTCTGGTCTGTGGGCTGCTTCTGTCATGAGAGTTAACAGGCCCAGTACGGACCTACAGTTCTGTGGAGGTTTGAACCATACTGATGCTTGGCCTGGGAGCAGCCTTGATACAAAGAGATAAGGAAGGTCAAGAAGTTGCTGCAGGCTCTCTCCATCTACACCAGCTGGGGACCTCTCCAGACTAACTCTAGATACCAGACCTCTCCAACTGGAATCATTTTGTTACCCGTGCACTTCATCTGAGATCAGTTGCGAAGTTTGTCATGAAACTTTTAGTGTGCAGTCCTGCTTTCTTCTCAAATGAGTATGTAGGGGACTACTTGTTGCATTATCATAGCGAATAGGAAGTACTACCATGAGAGTAAGGTCTAGAGCAGAGGTCACAAATGGGCGGACCATGGTCTAGGTCTAGACCCAGACACTATTCTATCAGGACCGAACCTATAACCAAAAAATTATTAAGAATTATTACATTTTAACAGAGTGTTATGCTACTCAGCCAGTCAAATTGGCACATTCGGACAGGTTGGGTAACTCAAATGTGATACACAAACAGACAGACATCTGTCGGAGGAAATGCAATCACACAAGAGGTTAGTGACATGGTGTGCTCTAAAGACAGAAAAGTGGACGATGAAAACAGAGCTTTTACAATGCTAAAAACTGTTGAGATCTGAAATGGAGTTAACACAAAAGAAGATAAAGGGAAATCAGACCAATCTCAGTTTGTACAAGTTAACAATGAATCCTCACTGCATACCAAAGTTAGTCAGGGTGATCCTCCTCCTCCCTTTACTCTGCTGCAGCTACATATTCTCTTTCTTGTGTTTTTTCATGTGTTTAAAAAAGTTTGTGGTGTTTCCACATTAGTGAACAGTTTGTGGTGTTTCCACATTAGTGAACAGCTTTCCTACACACATCACAGTTTGCAACGTTTTCATTTACAGCTATGAAGTAGCTCCAAAAAACGCTCCTTTTGCATTCAGCCATCATTGCATGTCGGATTAAACTAGTGGCCAGGGTGTGCACCGGGTTGGGCACAACGTGCAAATTGTGCACACGACAGAACATCAGCACAGCAGTGAACAACGGAACATTTTTAGACAGCTCTACTTGTTGATGAAATATAAATATGTGAGCGCAAACGTAGAAAAGTGAAACTGATCCCTTTGTATCAATCCAATTGATGCTTTGGATTGATCTTCAAAAGGAGTATATAGTACTGGTAGTATCGATATTTTGGGATCGATCCCCCCAACCCCTAATACAAGCCTCTGGTGATAAGATAAGGTAAGATAATCCTTTATTAGTCCCACAACAGGGACATTTGCATTATTACAGCAGCAAAGGACATAGCAAAAATAGAGAGGATCAACTAAAAACAGTCATAATAAATAAATAGAAAATACCTCTCCCTGTTGATTTTAAGCGATTATTGTGAATGCTCTGATTACTAAATGTAAATAAATAATGCTCAGTTTTGTTTACTGCTAGCCCCAAGGCGTTGTCCAATGTGCCTCAGATTTTCATGTGTTCCGTGACTTTTTCTCTCCCCCTGACCCGCTGGAAAAGCACCCTCGCTGTGGTCCGGGACTTTGGACTCACAAATTAAGCACTGACCAAGACTACTCTTTGTGTTGTGTGTTGCTTATGGTTATTACATCAAAATTAACCATTAATTTGATGGCAATTATGCACTGATGATAAAACATGAGCCATGACATTCAGTCAGTGACATACAGAGAACATAACAGAGCACCTCAATAAACTACTCTGCCTTGAGACAGAAAGGACAGTGTTAAAGCAGGGGGTGGTCAGGAGAGCCTGTGGACAGTAGCTGGACATAGATTTACAGTGGCTGGCTGGGCCCGCCACGACTTACCTGCTGACGTGCTATGATTTAGATGATTTATCGAGCTCCCACCTGAACAGGTTGATGACTTTAGCAGTGCGACCAAGCTCCCTGTCATATCAAGCCAGGCCAAGACATCAGAGAAGACACGTACACGGAATCCTGCCCGTTCAAAGAGAATACTGAGGAAAGAGGAAGAAACAGATAGTTAGAAGTTTCTTTCTCAAGACTTAGACCTGGACTACACGTATATGGATATTTTTTTATGCGGATATTTTCGTCCCCGTTTAAAAAAAAAACTCTGTCCACACCACAGAAATATCTCCGTCCATACGAAGAGGCAAAACTGAAAACGATCGCCTCTGAAGCCTGCAATGCCATGCCCGGCCGATAGGTGGCGATTAGCAAAATGTAAAATACCACAGAAGAAGAACGTTATGAGCATGCGCAGTCAAATGGTCCCGAAGAAACAGTCAAACGGCGGCAGTTCTAAGTTATGGCGAAGAAAATGAAAACGGAATCTTTTGTGTGGACCGACGATGAAGTGGAGTTGTTGCTTCATGTAACATTGCAGTACAAAAACAAGAAGGCCCAAGAAAATGTCGACTGGGAGTCGTGTTACTCCAAATATCCTGACATCCTTGAGGAGTTTCTGGAAGTGTATGTGTCCAATGGAGAAGAGGGTAATAATGTTTCGAAAGACTTTCCTCATTCAAAGGAGTCCATAAACAAGGCAATACTGTCGACGAAGCTCAAGAACATCCGGGCAAACTACCGTAAGGCGGTTGACTCGGGACGTCGAAGTGGACACGGCAGAGTGGTGATGATGTACTTTGAGCTCTGTGAGCAAATTTGGGGAGGCTCGCCAGCAACAATGTCCATATCTACTGGCATCGAGTCAACAGACATTAACTTGGACGAGTTCACTAGTTCATCTACCAGTGTGAACCAGTCTGAGGATCCCGAAAATTCGGATGGCGCGTCAGCTGAGGGTGATGCGTCTGCTGCAGGAGTATCCGCCTTGGTCGTGAGGGAAAGACGGAATGTACTTATTAATATTTACTGGTCCCAAACCATTTGTATGCACAGAGTAGTACTAGAATAGGTCTGTTTAGAACTTCAACCGCCATAGCTCTATCTAGCATATTGCTCAGCATTGCTTGGTTATTACTTCATTGTATTTAAAATTATTGTATTATCTTTACCTTAAAAAATTTAGAATCGGAAGGCATAATTTGTAACATGCATTTGAAAATATGCAAATGATATCGCAAATAAATATGTTTTCTGTTTTTCTGTCTGTTCCATTTGTGTTATATTCAAGGCCAAACTTCAGGGGTACCGACATGACAAACTGAAAAGAAAGTGTCCGGTAGACAGCACAGCCCAAGAAGAACTACAGCTGAAGAGAAGCATGCTGAAACTCATGGAAACAGCAGAAAAACAAAACATGGAGAATCTTAACACAATTACCTCAAACATAGCACAGCTCACTACCTCAATCACTCAAGGGTTTAACCTTCTGAGCCAAATGCTTCAGCCACCTATCCAGCCACCATATTACACACCACAACCCCAAACTTACACACAGTTGCATAACGCCCCGTCCATGCATAGCCGATCATACACAATGCCACCTCCACAACCAAATACCACACCACAACATCAGTTCTCCCACAGGCAGGCTCTCTTCCCTGAAGACAATGAGCCATGAGTAAATACTGGTTCAGTTGGGCATGCATTGTGACAGCATTGTTACATCAATGATTCATTGAAGCCTAAATTGTTATTTTCGGTTTGCCTACTCTGTTTACAGTTTTGTTTTCCCAAATGTTATAACTCATGTTGCACACAAGACAACATTGAATGTATAGTTGTGCATATCCTATATGTGAGAGTTCAGTTATTTGATTACACTATTAGTGTTTTATACATTGTTATCCTATATGTGAGAGTTCAGTTATTTGATTGCACTATTAGTGTTTTATACATTGTTATCCTATATGTGAGAGTTCAGTGATTTGATTACACTATTACAGTGTTTTATACATTGTTATAATTTATTTTGCACATAAAACCACAGAATGTATAGTGTATACATATCCTATGTGAGTTATGTTATTTAATAGTGCACTAAAGGCCTTATTTTATTTATTTTTTTTACAGTTAATTAACTTTAAATGGTTAAGAATAAGACATACTTTTTTGGACGGATAAGTGTGTCTGTGAGTCACTGACCTATCAGGACAGCCGGGTAAATGTAGAGTTTGGTGAGTAAATTAAAACACTTTGTGCAAAATTGGCATTTATTTGAGTGTTTTATCATGTTGATTTGAGGAACAGACATGACCAGCTTTTGACTCACGTGAGGAAAACAACTACATAGACATGCTTTTCAATACATCTGTAGAACAGGAAAAAAAACAATTGCATGTCACCACTGGTGATGTCACAAGTTTTAAGGGTCAAGAAACTTTGTAAGCACCCTTCTGACTCTCTTTCCTTCAGCTTCATTACAGTCTGTGCGATAATGGTTACTCTCTGTGGGAGGCTGGAATTCCCTGTCGAACTGAATGGCCTCCATCACTCTGCTGTCATCCACTGTCTCTTTACAGGCCTCGCAATAATTATGTAAAACAAAGCATGCATAAATCACTGAAGGGAGGTCATTCATGTTTATGTCCATAGCCTTTCTAAGTGCTCCAAACCTTGCCTTCAGACGCCCAAAAGAACATTCAATCGTCATTCGGCTTTGGCACAGAGACAAACCATAGTACTGTTCTTGGGGGGTGCAGCCACCACTTGCGTACTCCTTCATTAGGTAAGGCATTAGCGGATAAGCCGGGTCTCCAAGCAGAAATATTGTGTAGGAACTTATGCCATCGCCTCTGCATTAAATTGAGGCCCTGTTGTTCTTGTTAACCCTTTTCATCTGGATGAAGAAGATTTACAGGAAGGAGGCGTCTTCCAGGCTGACATCTTATCTCCTGGCAGAGAGGACAGTGCTTCTCTGGACCATAAAGACTTCAAATGAGGACAGTTTTAATTAATTTACAACTAAACTCCCATTTCTGAACTCTCTTTCCCCTCAAAACAGATAAATACTCCTCACACAGGTCATGTTGAGTCCTGTGCCAGTTCACCAGGAGGGACGAACGAACTGGTCATCAGAATGTGTTAATACAATGTCTTTACATTTGGAAATTAAGTAACATGTCTGATCTCTCCCTCTTTCTCTCTGTCTCTTACTTCTGATCCACAAACACACTCTCCAGAGTGGACATCAGACACCTTCTGCTGAGTTGTTCTATGTGATACTCCCGTCTGTAATTTACGACATATGCCTGGTATCCTTATCTGTGGTCACATTCCATTCAAATGGCCTCTGTATTCTTCCAGATTTCAGAGGCATTTCTAATTAACCATTAAGTCAGTATCTCACAATCTTAATTCTAACACATTAAGAATCAATAAGAGAAGCTCATAAAACTGATCTTTCTCCCGTTTCTCTACGATTAAGATTGACTGAAATCAAGT
Source organism: Pagrus major (assembly GCF_040436345.1). Classification (NCBI taxonomy): domain Eukaryota; kingdom Metazoa; phylum Chordata; class Actinopteri; order Spariformes; family Sparidae; genus Pagrus; species Pagrus major. Next base: position 549,751 of record NC_133229.1, read on the forward strand.
TGTAATGTTTAATCTGTACTGTGTTCGGTGGAACCACAGCACCTCCTGATGGTGAGTCCTGATACAGTTGGACGAGAAATATTCTGTTTAATATGTTCATGGTTATAACCAGTAAATGACTCTGATATGTCTTTGTTTTAACAAGTATTAAGCTGAAATATGTATAATTAATGTTTAATCACGTCATAATCATTTTCATGATAGACAACGTGCATCTATTAAGCCATGGTGAGAATCTGTGAGAAGGTGAAGTACTGTTTTGTAACGTTTAAATCTTGGAGACAAAAGCCGGTAAGCCCCGCCTAGACACGCCTCGATTTGCAAGTAATAAAACGGAGAGATCACGTCTCTCGAGTCAGTTTTTAAAAGTTTTGTTTTTCAGTTTTAAAAGTTTTAATTTTCAGTTTTAGTTGTTTTAGTTTTGTTTAAGTTTTTCTTTTGTAACTTATTTTGAAGCTCTTTACTTTGAAACACGCTCCAAGACAGCGATCTCAACAGAAGTGCTCACGCGTTGATTTTTCTCATTTTATATTTTTCGCAGTATTGATTAGCTTCTTTTATTAAGTTTGTACCAGAACGAAGTTCTGTTTTAATTTGTTTTATACCGTTAAGTATCGTAACCTGCTTTTGAAGAAGTGAACTTAATTTAGATTATCTTGCATTAACTAACAACGGAAGATCCGCCTGATCAACGTATCATCCTCAGTTATTTTATTCAAGAAGTTAAATTTAGTTTACAAAGTCAGAGCCTGAGAACCACTCGAAGAAACGAAGAAGAACATCTTTATCACAATCATCATCACGACACTACAGCAACTTGCTGTGTCCGAAACCGTGCAAGCGGTTTCCAACGAAAGACAGACTCTATTGACAAGCCCCCAGCGCTCGCTAGCGGTATCATCCCGCTGGGCATTGAGCCAAGATCTGCACCGGATCGGTACGGGACCAGCTGCCCTCTTCCTAAGACAAAGGACCGAGGTGCCCAACCGACTGATACCGGACGAGCTGACCCTCGGCCATTGGACCGGGACTGCCAATTAGAGCCGCAAATCACCGGAGGGAATCCGCCGCCGCGGACTCAACCATTCTGCTAAGAAAGTAGGCTCTCCATCACTCACAACAGCTGGATTCACACATGATACATGAGATGGTGTATGGCTCTGATTCATATCTTTTAGCTTAAGAGAAATTCGGTTAGGGTCTCGTTAGTATTAAAAATTACTCTCGTAATCTTTAAATGCTTCAACCTAACTCATAATCTCACCATCAGCCCATATTCCACTAATAACCCATTACTTAGTTATTTCACATTTCCTGTTACCTGTTGTTATTCATTTAAATTGCCATTTCATTTATTTAACCTGAATTATTTAGTCAATAAACATATTTAACCGTATGTCGTTGTCTGTGCAGGTTTGTTTTTAATGTGGAGAACCGATGGATATGTGTAGAATTCACTTCTTCATATATGAGATTGAATAAATTGATCTGAAATTGATTAGAATTGATACAAGTTAAACTTGTCCAGTCGAATTTGATTAATTACCTCCGGATTATTCAAATAGACAAAATAACGGAGGTGGTGCCCCATTAACGAGTGTTTTATTAATCCAGTGATTAATAAATTACATTTATTATTAGTGTGAATGAATGAATGAATGAATGAATTAGTTATTAGTACGCTCAGTATACACTACAGAAGCACAAATTCAAGAGGCAATGCAGACCTGCAAACTCCTCAGAGTAAAAAAGGCTACAGTGTCACGGGGGACGGGGGAGGCTGAGTGAATTTTAAATGGGTGGGCTGCCCCCTCCTTACCTGCCGCACGATGTTGGAGACGCACTGTGGGGACAAGCCAAAGGCGTTAGCTGTTTTCCGCATTCTCCCTTGGTCACTGAGGTAGTAGAGTGTACAGGCTACCTTTTTCAATACGTCTACTGGAGATCTCATTACTGTTGATTCCCCTTCTATATGAGGGCGAAGAAGCTCGGCCAAAGAAACGAGGGATGCCCTGGACATGCGGAAGTTTAATTTCCACTCCTCATCAACCACATCCCCTGCCACGAAATTGTCCCACCATTTGCTGGTCCGACCCGGTCTGACCCAAAACCGGCGTTTCTGTCGGATTTTAAACCGTGGACACTTGGGGCTATCCAGTAATACCGGGCGCAGCAGACGCCTTTGCGTACCGGAGGAGTGCAGTTGATGTAACAACGTCACGTTCATATGTAGAGCTGAGATAAGACCTAAAAGTGCAAAGCACACACAGATAGCCCGGTACATCTCGGCCATCGTTGTTGACAACCGTGCGAACGGCTTGTTGCTAGGCGCTTGACGTCATCGCGTCAACACCAGCTCCGTTTAACATCGCTACACGGATCCACTCAATCGGATATTTTTTTATTTCTCCACTTTTTTATCCGTTTAAAAATATCTCCGCTTATGTGGGTGAAATCGCCGTGTTCGTGTGGTTGAGAGGCCCAATTGGACAAAAAAATGTGCGTTTAGGAATATATCGTATTCGTGTAGTCCAGGCATTAAATTACTGGAGACCAGCAGTGACTGCTTGGAATACTTGCTGGCCCTAATCCTGTGGAAATCTGCCATATGTGTTATTTGCAAAGTGGAAGCTCAGTATTGTAATTTTTAGTAAACTGGGAAAATTTTTGTCTCCATTGTTTATATCTACCTGGAGATATTTTAACAGATGAGCAAAATGACACATCCTCAAACCTAAATGTCTAAAGAGGTGGATTTCTGGGTGGATCTCCCAGAACAACATGACTGACACACATACTGGACTTTTGTTTTACAGTCACAGTTTGGTTTAGGCAAGAAAACTACTTGGTTATACTTGGTTAGGTTTAGGATAACGTTGTTGTCTGGGTTAAAACCGCTATGTTACTTCTGTAACTTGTGTTACAAACGTACCTACGTTACCTTAGTACAAAAACATGTCTAAAATGTACAATCTTAAACGTTTGGTTGAGAAATGTGGTGGTCTTTATGAATGGCTCATGCGTTATGTCATGGGTCATCACCAACATGGCTGCAGAGTGGTCCAAGAGGTGCACATGTTAATTATCTTTAACAAAGATTCTACATATATATAAGGCACATTAATGTGCCTTTATATGGAAAAAGGTGAGACATTTTCATTAATTGTATTTCATTTCAGCACACCTCTGCACTAACATGTTTTTGATTTTTTATCAATGTACACTAGCATGAGAATTAAACAGTCACTGGGAGATTTATGTTGCTAACTTTTTATATCTTTAATTTTTTTGTAGTTTTCACAGTGTCTGCTGCAGAAACAGAGAAAGAGTGCTGAAATTAAATTTCAAAAGAGTACTGTATGTGTGACCATTATTTCTTTGGACCGGTGTAGCTACTTTGCTACATTTTTGTTTTTATTTGTTATTTTTCTTCTTAATTGCTGAAGCATGTATTACCATAGGTTGGACCGGGGTCATAGAAAAGATTATTTAGTAAAGAATAAAAGATATTTATTTTGGGTGTATAGTCATTTTTACTGCTGCTTTTATTCCAATCAGTGAGTTGTTTCACCGGGTGAGATCTCCTTTGATGCTTTTTCATAATGGTGCATATTCATTAGAAGCAGCGCTGACAGTTTAGTGGAAACATTGGTAGTGCTCTGGTGACTGGAGAACGTCATACTGTTCATCCTATGACTGTTGATACAAGTCCTTTACAACATTCCGTATTTGTGAGGACTCCATATTTGTGTTTTTGGCAATTAAAACTTACACAAAAAGCTTGTTTTGATCTACTGCATGTAGACTCAGTATCTACCTATACCACTTTTATCCAATCATAGAGAATGACTCGTTTCTCAGGAGAGAGGACAGTAGGACAACAAGTAATTCAGCTGCTCTGTCACTTCATGGAAATAAGGAGCAACATCCTCCCACAATACTGTTTACACTGACTTAAATGAAAACATCAGGTCATTAAAAATAAAGGTTCACAGAGATAATCAGGAAACTCTTGTCCTGAAACTGGAAATTCAACACAAACATCCTATTCCAAAGGTGGCTCACGGTCGACCCCATGTTGTGCTACAGCACTGTGATAGATGGTTCCCAGACCTTGAGCAATATTATGCTTGAGCTGAGCCCAGACCTAAAGAGGGTCTGTGGGCCCACCCATACTGTGGGAGCAATATGCCCACTGTTCCTGAGGTGTCTTGGAGAACAGAAGACATACAGAGAAAACCTCAGTTTCTACATGTGTTTGTGTACAATTTCAGAAAAATGTAAACCAATATTGAACATACTTGGAAGTTCAATATCCTTTTGAAGTGGATTGAAGTTCTCATTCAACCTGATCGATTGAACAGGCCAATCAATGGCCTGTTCAATCGATCAGGTTGAATGAGAACTTCAATCCACTTCAAATCCCTTTTATTAAGGCACAATGATAGAGCATGTGGCTTGTTTCTATTTAAAGAAATATCCACCCCAGGAGTTTTTGCCTTAACAAACAACATTTTGCTACTAAACTGAGTTAAACAAAGAAAAAACTTCACAAAGTAATCAAACCCAATTTTCAGACAGACAGAGAAAAGGGGCAGTACGATGGTTCATCTGTTTGTCTTTACATAACATGTCCAGGAGCTTGAGGCCATGATTTACTGTATATCCCAGTATCTGTTTTGGGTATCAGATTCAGGGTACAGATGCATGGCTTTCTCATGGAGCAGTTTAAAAGCACAGGGATGATATTAAACGGTTCTGCGACTTTTTGGGGGGGCATTTCTGCTTTATATAAAAAATGACAGCTGAGAAGACAGGAAAGGCAGGGGAGAAAGAGAGGGGATGACTTGCAGCTAAACTGGGCTGCAATCTAACATGGTGCACGCTGCAATAGTATCAGCAGTGTGATGAGCACTAGCTACTTTTCGCCAGATGTAACGCTTGGAGTCCAGGCCAAACTGTTTATCAGACCAGAGAATCTTCCTATTTCTCTAAAATTGAGTGCCTTTAGGTGAAGGTTTTATTCAGGAGAGGCTTCTTTAGCCGCTCTACCAAAGGCTTGACTGACAGAGTTCTTCTGCTACGATGGGTTAGGGTGACTTCTGAAGCTCAGTTACAGTGGCCATTGGTCATCTGCCTGATCATGCATGGTTACTGAGTTTGGGGTTATCCAGCTCTACGAAAAGTCTTTGTGGTTCCTAACTTATTCCATTTTGCAACAGTGCAGCAATTTGACACAGAGGTCTGAGGAGATTCCTTGGACTTGTGCCCGGTCCCTAAGCCCAACCCCTCCATTTTGTGCGTTCACGGGGGTAGGGTGTCCTGACTCTTGCTGGGATAGAGGGGCAGGGTGAAGTGTCAGGGCTACATGACCCTCCAAACGGAGGCTTTTCAGAGGCACACTTCAAACCAAGGGTTATGAGAACTCTGCCGTTTCAATGTATTACAGTTATTTTCTTTATAACAAGAATTAAACAATTGCAACCAGTTTGTTGATGTCTCAGTAGCTAACCAACTGTCTAGCCAATGTTAAATTGTTAGTGCTTATATGCACATGACAGTCCCCCATTTTGGTGTATTTCAATGTTGCACTCCCTCTTTGATGGCACATGACTCCTGATTTTAATTAGTCAACCAGCAAAGCAGCCAGTTATGACACAGTGTTCTTTTTAATTTGATGACTTGATTGGTAGCCTGAAGTTGTGGATGAATTGTGAGCATCCATGCTTTTCTATTTCCATCAGATAAATGCTTAATGTCATTGTGATACTACCAGAGTTATCAGAGTAACACAAGAGAAATCACCACTGTGGACAACGCCATATTGGAAATGTCCAGTCATGACATAACACCATTGATGTCAACTGATTGACATATGAGGGTCTTGAAGGGTTGTTCCATTTCATAGGGGGAGATTCCAACCACTACCCCTTGTAACTCTGTTCTAAAGGGCAAGGTGGTGCTTGAAATTGAGGGATGGGGTAAAACTTGGAAATGGGATTGGGCCTTGGTTTCAGCCGTGCCAACAGCATGGCTCAAGGGATGGTGATGTCTGTCTGCTGGTTGGTCAGTCCACCACTTTGTTCCACACTGAAATATCTCACCAACTATGGTTATGTACTTTGGAAAACATGAAAATAAGAGATTTCAGTTAGTTGATTTAGTAATATGAAGTATTCATGCAGTGACCTGCACAGAGAAAGTCTACTGCCTGAGACATTCCTCCTCTGTCTCGAATAGTACAGCATGTAAAAATTGAAATAACCATATACTGCATGAATCCCCTAAAAAGCATACCATGAAATAAGTAACATTATGATTGCATTGCTTTTGATCCCTGTCTTCTACAGGCTAACACACTGTAGCCTTTCCCGTGCTACCGTGAGTTATCTCAATAACACCAAGCACACAGTTCTTTGATTTTAAGCTGTTTATTGCTGTAAGCACAATGATCACACAGTCAGGGGAACCGAACGTGGCTCTTGCGTCTCGGACTCCAACTCGTCCTGCAGCTTCCCCTTCTGCTCTCCTGTGCCTCTCCCCTGCATCTCCCATCTGAGGTCCAGCACGCTACTATATATAAAGGGAGACAGTGATTACTAAGCAGGTGCCAGCTCTGTCAATCACTCACCTGACGCTGCTCTCCTGAGCCCTCACCACCTCTCTCTCCTGCAGCCGCGCCTCGACCACGCCCCCTCCACACACATACACCATTTGCCCAAACATCCATGCTCCTGTCTCAGACTGTCTGTGAAGTGATTAAAGTACATCTGCCAAACCACTCATGATACACAGCTCCCCTTTTACCCACAAGCCTCTTCACCCCAAACTACTGGCCAAGTGCAACTGATGAACTTTCATTATCCCAGTTTGGAGAAATACCTAAACTGTTTAAATCAATTTGTCAAAAACCACATAATTGCCTCCCAGTGTACAACTCACTGTGAATAAATCTCCAAAGGGTTTGGTTTTTTTTTTTGTCCAATCATCTTAGAGGTGGTCAGGGTAGTTGATTCTTCCATATTGTGAGGACCCTATTGCAGTGGAAGGAATTGATGTTTTAACCAAAACTGACTGTGTTTTTGAAGATAAAGTCACTTAGAAACTCAGCAGTCAGAAATGTATGTCAGAAAGGGTCTTAGATAGGGTGTGGCAAAATGGCTCAATAGCGCCCCCTATAAAATTTCAACTAAGTAACCCCCTTATGGTTCACCTAGATATCCCAAGACTTATAAAAAAAAGCCTCCTGGAGCCGTACCTTAAACCCAAAAAGAAGTTAGCCATTCTGATTTTACAGTGATATTTTTTTGCTGTTTTTTCCATTTACAGACATTTCACGTTAACAAACTCCCAGAGAATTAATCAGATCAACTTCAGATTGGGTCAGTACAATCCAAGGACCTTAACAATGAAAACAGGAAATGGTACACAATGTTCAGTCTTCCCCAAACTTCACAGGTTTAAGAAGAGTCCTGGCCTGAAGACATCTACATGCTAATATTCACCTAATGTCATAACCCTTCTGAAAACCAGTGCAAATTACTCCAGAAGTATAATAAGTTGCTTTTAATTATTACTCCATTAAAAAGTAATAATATTTCTTTACTTGGTATCAGTAGTAATTAGTCACTTTACTTGTTATATTACTATATCACTGTCAGCCTAACTGCAAACACTGCTGCCGCTCACCGTGATGCTTTTCTTGTTAGCTGTCCAGATGTCGCTGTGGTAGAACACAAAGCCTATCTGAGCAAGTTTGGCCCAAATCAGGTTCCATCAATGCATATTCTCTCTCGAGGTCGCCGACAGACTTCTTTCCCTGAGGTAGTTTGACATCACTCTTAGTGTGTATTTTCTCTATAATACTTTGTAATGAGGGTGAGTCAACTGTGGACATAGGTAATATCTCCTCCATGACATACCCAGCAACAAGCTTCTTTATTGTTTTTTTAATGTCTTTCCACAACCGTGTCCTGCTCTGAAATCCAGTTAGCCCAAGTTCATGCTTCTTCATATGCAGTAGACGCCTCTTTGTCAGCACCAGCATTTTTGGACAACTTTCACATTGCTGTGCTGCCACATCAGATGCCTTATGAGACGGACAACAATGTTCATTGCATATTGAGACACTCAGACAATCTCATTGAGACACACCTCTCTGCATCATCATCCATCCATCAGCTTTTTGGCTAGTAGCGACATAACCTGCTCTGACCTGCTATGCGTACAAGTTATTGTAGGACCGCCTGCCTAGGACAAAAAAGAGGATTGTAGTTACGTGGCGTTACTTTATATAGTAACTGTAATGTTATAACGAATTTTTAAATTGTAATCCCTTACACTACTCATTACTGGGGAAAATAATAAAATTACTGTACCCAACACTACTGGCGACAGGAAATTTTTTTACTCGATGTACTCAGACCTCCTGGAGAAGTATACATCTCGAGTCACATCGAATTCTGCTTCAATCCGCAGCTGATTACCAATGGGAGTGTGTGTGCTCGCTAGCTTACAGCTAATGTACAGCAAAGTAATCTAGCTGTTTGAGTAATGAGAGACAAAAATTTGTGCCAATCAGTGAATTCCTTCCTCACTCTCTGACTTTCTCCTTGAAGTTATGCGACAGACGACCAAATGAAACACACCATTATCTTGAATAAACTGGATTTCTCTGGTTTGAATTTTGTTGGAAACGTTTGGGATATTCTGAGTACAACTCAACAAAATATTTAAATACAGAAATACATATTTTATCTTTGAGGTTGCACCAAAGTTCTAGGCCAATACCAATGTTTTACAGTTTGGCTTATTGAGATGCTTAAATGTTGCTATTTATTTTGTTTTTGCAGTTATTTATTCCCCCTATTGTGCAAGGGAAAAAAATAGAAATCGTCATTATAAAAAATATATATTTGTCTGATGCAATCAATTGCGAGGAGTCACATAAACTCCTTATATAACTTACAGGAATACAACTGTAGGTTAACATGTAAACAAACTAAATATGCACCAACAAAAAGAAAATTGCAGTTTACCCAAGATTTCTCAAAAGCACATTTACACAGCAGTCCACTTGATTGGACAGGATAGAGATAGTAATTTTTTCTGCCTGCTTTACTCATCTCTTCATCTGAGGAGTTATTCACACCTTCCTCAAGAGATTGTCTTCAATGTGCAGTATGTCAGACATATAATGTGTTCAAAGTAGGGGTCGAGCTTCAACAGTCTGTCTGATGTCAGTCCTAAATCCTGCAGGAGGTAAAACGCTCTTGTCCCTGATTCTCCCAACTCACTTTACAGACAGTACCCTGGCTAAATGTCCCTAAAGCGCCTTTATTTAGAGCCAGGATCTGGTGTATCCCTCTGTTTCCCTTATTGACCTCACCGCTACAGGAGCTTCTTTTACACTGAAGTCCAAACTGTAATATAGCAGTAGTATTGAATGGTGAATGGATTTTTTTTTTATGAACAACGTTGGAAGACAGTGAGTGATTGAGTCAAATTAGGACTTTGAGACTGCTTCAAAGGTGGGGAGTCACCACTTTTCACCACGTCTCTTTTGCTACCATGCCAACAAATCTGAATGAATTATATGTCCGGTCTTATGTTTACGTTACGTGAACTGAGCAACATAATTGTGGAGAATGTAACACGTCTAACATATAGCATGTCCATATGGGCATAATTTAAAACTTTTATATAGTTATGCGTCTCTTTGAACGTACTGAAGAGGGTTGCCCGGTGTGACTTAATTTCAGGGGGTAATGTGTTACCAGTCTTATTAAATGTAATAATCTGACCACAAATCCTATTACAAGTGTGTTGTATTACGATTGTTCTGTTACAACATAAATACAGAAATAATCAGCAACACTGCCTGTTATTCACTCAAAAATAGTCCCAGCACATTACTCCCCCTAAAACTATAAAGTGACATTTTTACATTTTAGTTTGTCTACTGATTAGTAAAATAGCATACAACATGTTAATTACTGAGATTTCTAGTAGAGGTGGTTGTAGTTGGTAGTGTTTTTGAACTTTGGGCGGAGCCAAGCTAGCAGTACCCCCAGCTTCCAGTCTCTCAAATCAGTGTTGACAAAAGAAATGGGAGGAAATACATTTCCCAAATGTTGAGCTGTTCCTTTGAAAGGTCAGAATTTTGAATTTCAATCAACAAATAGTAACACATGGTAAAATACCTCCTAGAATAAGTCAGAGAATACAAATTTGCTATGATGACATTTTGAACTGTGGCTGTAGTTACCAGTTATTTTGCAAATTATCATTTTACATTAAAAAACATATGATGAACTGATAAAATATGCTTTTGTTGATTGAACTCAACAGTATGTAAAATACTTTAGGTGTCCTTCCAGTGAAAAGCCTGTGTAGAACCCTAATAGATGGAACATCTGCCCCAATAAATCATACTTTTAACTGCAAAATGAGTGTGGAACACCTCTCCTGATATTCATGTTCTTATGAGTTGAAAGATGTAATGTGACAATTTACCTGGTGATGGGGCAACTTGTCACAAATGCACATCCTGTATGTAACTATATATAACTCTATGTTACAGTGAGAAAATGAAATGAAAGCAAAATGTGTGACAAGATGCGTCAGTTTCCCTCTACATATGTTTCATTTTGTAATGCCACCCTGTGTATTATGAAAAATAAATCACCTTGAATTTGAACCTATGTCAACAATTGAATGCTCAAGAAATAATAATCTAGCAATATAATATATAGTACACACTCGCACACACTCACAGTCTGCATTGATTTAAGGATTATATTTTGTACTTGTCACAAAGTAATATCCAGTATCTCTACTGAACTACAGTGTAGGATCTCAGTCCCTCCTTTATCATTGGCCAATAAGGCCGGGAAGCCCGGCTGCAGCAGGTCAGATAACTTGCTCATGGCAGGAGCTGCTACAAAGGTTGTGTGAGCAGGTTGACAAAAACCTAAAGTGAGTCTGCAAAAAGACTCAATTCTTTTCACCAGTACTCCTGAAAACAGTAGCACAAAGTAGTCATCTGCAAGCGTTCATACACAACCCCTTTAGCATCTGTGACCACTGAGTTGTTTTCTTAGTAGCACGCAGGATTTCCAAAGCCCATGTGTCTGGTGGAGTCATCTCTGAATAAGGAGGAACACACTCCATATTATGGAGTATGGCTATGAAGTATGGAGTATGGCTCTGTTTGAGATTGTTATGACAGCGAAGAAAACTATGGTTGCGGTATGGTTAGGGTACGGCAACAATCAGTATTTTTATAACGTATCAAATTGCAATGTAAAACTAATGTGACAATGTGAATGGGGCTGACTCTGCAGCTCCCCTCAGCTTTACCTGATCAGCTGTCACGCCCACAACTACTGTCTCGTTCACTCTCACCGCTCTCATAGCATGGTTTCAGTTAGAGACTAGCTGGGGAACACAGTGAAGCACTTATCAGCTGAGAGCTAGATATTTCCCTCAGGAGGTGGTAGAGACCAGAACAGAGCTAAAAGAGAATAATGGATATTGGATTCATCAGGTGGCTAAATGAATGATAATGTTTAGCTAAGGGCTTGTTTATGTTGCCCCCAAGTGGCAAAAAAAGTATTGCAGGTTTAATGTTGGGGAAAGTGTGATGGGACACAAACTTAAATGGAAGTCTACATGGTACAAGCCCATCCACCAGCCCAGGTCTTCACACCATTACTCTCTGCCTTGCTACATAAAATACACGCTACTTCCTGCATTGTCACTAAACATTAGTGCTAGACCTAATCACCTGATATGAATGTAGTTCCTTGGGGTACAGGGCGGTCCTTTGAGATGATGATCATCAAAGGTATTTGATCACTTCACCATTCACCACCTGTATTTTTGACGGAAACAGAGACAACCTGTTATGTCAGGCCAGGACTTCCAGTCCCTGCTGATCAGTATTAATGTGTGTGATGGAAACCAGGTGGGCTTCACCTCACCGAGTGGCTTTCAAACAGCAGATACCTGCAGAGAGGGACTGAGTCTAAGACCTGAGCAAACCAATTGCTTTACCATTCAAGTGTCCAGCCATGCTGCATTGATGCAGTGTGCTGCTGAGGCACTATCAAGGTAGCAGCTGCATCCCCGTGATGCTCCTCTGTTTGGGGAGGAGTTGGTGTCAGGGGGACTTCAGAGTGATTGACAGGACTGGTAAAAACAAAGATGGGATTGTGGCAATGAGCTCAACATTCCCTGGTTCAGCATTTTGAAGTACACACGACTTTCTTTTGCAAATGAGAGACTGAATACTTTGCTTTTGAGATGCATTGAAGGTAATGGAATGGGTGTACAGGAATGGAGAGCACAATTCATCAGTGCTCACAGGAAGAGCAGAAATAACGCTGAATTAAAAGAACAGGATGACCTGTTTCAATGGAAAGCACACTTTTTTATATTTTATATTCTTTTATTATTTTATATTCTCTCTACACTTTTGTTTTTTCTTACATAAAAGATTGAAGACTTTGTGAAAACTTGTTAGTCTGGAAGACATGCAAAAAAATTGTTCTCTTTTTCATAGAAGCATGAAACTTGGTAGTTGTACAGTTTGAGGCCCTGAACATTTTCAGAGGTGGAGCCATCGCCAAAATGTCATGTGGCGGATATTTTACTTTCCGCCATAACTGAATCATGTATTTTGCATCATATCTCCTGAACCAAACATGATAACACAGAAAAGGTGATGTCTTCCCCTGTGTTTGATGTTTGATGATGATGGTCAGTGATTACAATGATACCATATACTACATCATAAACTGTTCAGGTGAACAGTTAATCCTGAATTCAATGACATTATGTGAAGTAAACTGGAGACCATCTTGCAGCAGGAACACACCAGTCACGATATCCATTAACATGTTGACCCATGAGTACTCAGTAGTCATTACTACATTTTTACATGAGTTCTCAGTAACCATTGGTCAGACCACACCCAGATTCAAACTCACCCTTCATTTTGATATCAACTACACACCTGTAAAGTTTCATGACTGCATCTTGCACAATTATGGTGCTATCACATTGACAAAATGTGTTCACAGACAGACATATCACCTGGCAAAGTACTCAAAACAGTTTCTGTGACTGGTTCCCACTACAGTAGGTGTCCAGGACCACATATTGCCGTGATGACACACACACACACACACACACACACACACACACCCTAAGTGAAAACATAAGCAGCCACGTTGTCATGTTATCACAGTATCTGAGAACCTTGGGCAGACTTTATAATAGAATCATGTCTGCATGCATGTAGTGTAGAACATTTTGTGAATTAACCCTGACAATACAGTGACCATACATTTAATATTTAATATGAATTTGGCAACTTTGCTGAAAGCAACTACAAACAACTTTTATTTTTGTTGATTCTGGCCCCTGTGGATTGTTTGAGCACCTCCTCCTCATGTCGTTCAGATCTTTAATTGATATTGTTAATACTGTTTTTAGTTTTTAAACACAGCTGTTTGCAGAATGCATAGCAATGAGGTAATATATCTATTTGTGGCTATGAAAGACTAATATATATGTATGCAAAATATGATATGGGTTATCAAAAACAGTTTACCTTTACAGGTACTCGAGCTGAGCCATCTATGAGCCTGTGGCATCATTCTCTCCTTTTCCTCCCTTCAGGTACCTCCCTCTAAACTGGAGCTGTGTTGGATGGCTTCAGCAGGTTTTTAAATAAGCACCTCCTCCCTCAGTGTCTTATTGATTTAGGACCATGACATCTTTGGGGGGCTCAACAGTAGAACCAGCGCCCTGATACTACCCCCACTGTCCTCCACTCAATGGTGTTTTAATATGACTATAGTAAAACATATTTTAACTTACTGTTCATATTTGTGACATATAAGCCTACAGCTACAGTAAGATTGGGATGCACAGTAGTCGTTCTTTTGTTGAGAAAGCTGAAGTAATCAACATTCCTGATCACATACTTATCCAGGAGGAAGAGGGCCGGTTCAGGAGAGGTTTAGAATCCTTTCAAATCCTGCAACTCTTTGAAAAAAAAACTAGAGACCATCTTGTGACGGTGTCACAGCAGAACAAGGAATGTACAACATGTGTGAAGTGGGGCTGCACAATTTAGAAAATACACAGATAACAAGGATAACAACTAAAATACAGTGCAGGAAGAGGCAGAAAACCTGGTGGGCTTATTTGAAGCTTCCACCTTAATAATGTTAATTTATCACAAAGTTACAGAAAACACATAATTAACATACCAAAAATGGTATGGAAGAAGAATGGAATGAAAAAAACAAAAAAAGTCCAGGGCGAGACCAAGAATCTTTATACAATTTGCAATGTAGTGAAACTGGTTCTCTGCCTTTAACACATCTGGGAGGAGTAGTAGGCAGCCAACATACGGTGCCTGGGGATCAAAGTCACATCTTAGCCAGTACCTTTGCTCAAGGGCACTGACTGGAGAATTAACATAGTGTACTGTACATGTTTTCCTTCAGAGCACCAGGAAACCCACGCAGCTCAGGTAGAACTCCACACAGAAAGGCTCTGCCCCAGCCTGTGAGAAACTGAAGGGTGTTTAGGATTAGATTGATCCCTTACCACAGACAGTTCTTCTTTCAGATTAGTTTGTCTACGCTGGAGGTGTGTTGAATACCTACCTGATCATTTCACTGCTGCTGTTTATTGCCCGGTGGAGTCTACTTTTAGTGCCCCTCAGATAAGTACAGTGTTACCTCCCCGTAAGGCCAGGGGATGAGGGGAGTAACATAGTAAAAATAAAACTGAAAGGAGGGAAAAGAAACAGGAGGTAGTAGTTAATCTAGAAAATAGCTTAATAACAAAAAATAATACTCAACAAAAATAGATTTGTCCAAAAGAAACTGTGTAGTCTGTAGCTCAGCTACTCTGGCTCCTGCACACCACAGCTGCCCAGCCCACTGGCACCAGCAGCACTTTATATCACCCGGCCTAAGTGGTGAGTAGGATCAGGTGTGGACCTCCACACACGGGCAAGCAGGAGGGGGAGAGCGAGGGCGACACCTCAGTTGAAACACAAAAACACAACACAAACACTCCCACAACACTAGGGCTGTAACACCCCCTCCCATAAGAACAAACTAATAAATTACACAAACTCATAAATTACACAAATTACACATGCTACAAAATAATTTAGGCCTCTACCACAGGTTATACTTACCTTGACACAAACACCTCTCAACACTCACATCTCTCAGACACAGAACCAAAATGTCAATAGACAACACAAAACTAAACCAGTCACCTCACCGCGCATCAGGCGCTGATTGAGGTTGCGCATCTGGGCCAGGAACACAAGGGGGTTATGGTCAGTGTAAACTACCACAGTGGATGGGCTGGAGCTGACATACACCTCAAAATGCTGGAGGGCAAGGAGCATGGCTAGTGTCTCCTTCTCTATGGTCGAATAGTTGAGCTGATGGCGTTTAAACTTAAAAGAAAAATAACACAGGATGGCTTACACCACTTTTGCCATCCTGCAACAGCACAGCACCCGCCCCTGATGCACTAGCATCAACCTCAAGCTTGAACGGTTGAGAGAAGTTTGGGGCAGCCAGAACAGGGGCACTACAGAGAAGGGACTTAGCCGCTTCGAAAGCATGTTGACACACCTCACTCCACACAAAAGGAACAGCAGTACTGCACAACAGAGAAGTTCCTACAAAAACAGCGATAATAGCCTGTCATGCCCAGGAACTGCCTGAGTTCACGTCTGGTGGATGGGACAGGATACAACAACACTGCCTGGACCTTAGCATCCACCGGACGGACTTGACCATGGCCCACTTGCTTCCCCAAATAAGTGACGGTGGCCTTACCAAACTCACACTTGGCAAGTTTTAACATCAGTTAGGCCTTAGCCAAGCGCTGGAAAACCTCTGACAAAGTGGACACATGCTCCACCCACGAGTAAGACTACAACATCATCTAAATACACATTACAGTTTGGCACATCTCCTAATACCAAATGCATCACGCTGGAAGGTTGCAGGCGCATTCCTCAGGCCGAAAGCCATTACAGCATACTGCAAAAAGTGGTTAGGTGTGACAAACGTGGAGATAGCAGATGCTCTGGGTGTTAACAGAACCTGCCAGTACCCTTTCAGAAGGTCTAATTTTGTAATGACAGTGGCGGGACCAATGCTGTCAATACAATCCTCCATACGCAGCAAAGGAAATGAACCAGGCACCGTAACAGAATTAACCCTCCGAAAATCTGTGCAGAAACGTGGGCTGCCATCCGCTTTAAGAGCCAGCAAACACAGGGAGCTCCAAGGGCTGCGACTAGGCTTGGCTAACCCATTTTCTAACAGATATTCAGTCTCTTGCTTCATCACCTCCCTTTTTGGGAGTGGGCAGCGATATGCATGCTGCTTAAAAGAATAGTTCACTCTAAAACAAAATTCAGTCATTATCGACTCACCCACATGCTGATGAGAAGTCCGGTGTAGTTTCTTATTCCTCAAAGTGCACCTGGAGACCTGCGGGGGTACCCTCTGGCAGGATTAATCCATATAAGGAGCGCAAGTGGCGCCCGAGAGGAAAAGGTCCATAAAACTACACAAAAACTTTGTAATATTCCTCCATACTGCTCGTCCGCTGCAATCCAAGTGTCCTGAAGTGGCGACATCCAGAGTTTACTCGAAACGTCATTTAGTACATTTTTCTAGCCTAAACAGTCACTATGCTTTATCTGCTTGGAGGCACACTCCACGTTCACACAAGTCTCCCTTACAGCGTTTGCACTACGGAAGCCGCGCCGGACAAGATGAACGAGACTCGCGATAGATACACACCGGTATTTACTTCCTGCTTTGAGTGACCGAGCGACACACAAATACAAAAGGGATCTGCCTGCACTAGTGATTTGATTTCGCGGCTTCCGTAGTGCAATCGGCTGTGAGGGAGACTCGCATGAACGCAGAGCGTGCCTCCAGGCAGATATAGCATAGTGACTGTAGTTGATTCACCAGACTGCTCACCGTCACTGTGCTCCTCCAAACCATCATCACCCAGGAAACTCACACAAGCCAACGAAAAACACAACTGCAATTTTTGTCAAACCGCCTCTTCATGCCACTTTGAGAGGAGGCGAGCGTTTCCTTCACCAGGGTGGAGGCACGATGCAAGCACTCTCTACACTGGGAGACAAAATCCAACACATTAGTTTTTGAGAACTCCAACATAAATTTTTGCGTTAACACTTTTAACGGACCCTGCACATTGTGCCAAACACCAGCTCAGCCGGATTGAAGCCAAGTGATTCCTGTTTAGCATCCCTGATTGCAAACAGAACATAAGGGACCCCCTCATCCGGGTTCTTACCACTGTCATGACAATACTTGCGTAAAATCGATTTCAAGGTCGGGTGCCATCTCTCAAGTGCGCCTCTCTTGTGACCCTGGGTGGTAGGCACTAGACACTGAATGTGAAATACTCAATGATTGCAAGGTCTGCTTGAACAGGTTGGAGAGGAAGTTAGTCCCTTGGTCAGTCTGTACCACTTTAGGCAAACCAAAAGTAGTAAAGAACTTGGTCAAAGCCCTGGTGATAGCTGGGGCCCTGATTCTCCTTAAAGAAATGGCCTCAGGAAAATGAGTGGCAAGACACATCACAGTCAACATAAATTCATTACCCAACTTAGTCCGGTATGGGGCGCCGATTGTAAAGTTGCGCATGCTAAAATAAACAGCGACTTTTCCACACATTTAGCAAAAAAACACATTTAAAAAACATATGTTAATTTTAAAATGTTACTTTTGACCAGATTTACAGCAATATTTGTGAACTTTGTGATATTTACTTCTCTTGTAAAAATATAATGTCAATGTTAAATCTAAATACAAAATCTAAATCTAAATGTTAAATATTAAATCTAAATGTTAAATCTAAATCTAAATGTTAAATTTAAATCTAAATGTTAAATCTAAATATAAATGTTAAATATAAATGTTAAATATAAATATAAATGTTACATTTAAATATAAATGTTAAATGTTAAATATAAATATAAATGTTAAATATAAATATAAATGTTAAATTTAAATGTTAAATATAAATATAAATGCTAAATGTTAAATATGAATATAAATATAAATGTTAAATCTAAATGTTAAATGTTAAATCTAAATGTCACGGTGAAACTAAATATTTAGCTAATATGCAAATTCACACTGCCTGTCACCGGAAGTACCAAAAAGCTCATTGTCGCGAACAAGCGCTATCCGCGGTCTTCTTCGGGTAGTCAGGCGAGTGATTGCGCTGCACTGTTAGTCACGTCTCCTCACCGTGCTCTCATGTTGCCTGCCACCATGTCCAGCGACTCAGCTGGAAACATTGGTAGGGCCGTTTTGGCGGCAATACAGAGGTTCAGCAATGCGTCCGCAACGACAGCGACAGTAGCCCTTTTCACAGAGTCGCCGCATTATCGCCGCAGCGGCGGTTCGCCAATTCTCCGTCGTTGTTTGTTCACACAGAGCCAAGCAGCTTGATGTTTGGTGGGTCAGGATCTCAATCCCAACACATTATAACAGCATCCATATGATTATAAACAGTCAGCGGGTACATGTTTAGATTGACAGGACTCCTGTCCATGGAGGACACCTGGGGAAACACCTTGAAAAAAACACACAGACGTCATCAACATGACGTGTACCGCCACGCCTCTTTAGGAGCCGCAGCGCCGGCTTTCTGTGTGAATTACACAGTGGTTCGTCTTTATGCCAGCGCTGCTTGGCTCTGTGTGAACAACCAACAGCGGAGAATTGGCGAACCACCGCTCCGGCTATAATGCGGCTTCTCTGTTTGAAAAGGGCTAGCACACCTACAGCATACACCACAGTAGAGCCACCACAGCACTCGGTAGTTTTTATTTTGATACTTCCGGTGACAGGCAGTGTGAATTTGCATATTAGCTAAATATTTAGTTTCACCCGTGACATTTAGATTTAACATTTAGCATTTAGATTTAACATTTAGCATTTAGATTTAACATTTAGCATTTAGATTTAACATTTAGATTTAACGTTTATATTTATATTTAGATTTAACATTTAGATTTAACATTTAACATTTAGATTTAATATTTAGATTTAGATTTAACATTTAGATTTAACATTTAGATTTAACGTTTATATTTAGATTTAGATTTAACATTTAGATTTAACATTTAACATTTAGATTTAATATTTAGATTTAGATTTAACATTTAGATTTAACATTGACATTATATTTTTACAAGAGAAGTAAATATCACAAAGTTCACAAATATTGCTGTAAATCTGGTCAAAAGCAATATTAAAAAATTCACATACGTTTTTTTAATGGGGTTTGGTGCTAAATGTGTGGAAAAGTTGCTGTTTATTTTAGCATGCGCAACTTTACAATCGGCGCCCCATAGTCCGGGGCAACGGACCCACACAGTCAACAATTAAATGTTCAAATGGTTCACCAAAAGCTGGAATAGGGTGCAGAGGGGCTGGAGGCACAACCTAGTTTGGCTTTCCCACAATCTGACAGGTGCGGCAAGTTGTACAATAACGCGCTACCTCTGCCTTCATACCTGGCCAAAAGAAATGTTTGAGGATGCGATTATATATTTTGGTAACACCCAAATGACCGGACCACAAGTGTACATGCGCTAGTTCCAGTACATGCTGTCTACACTAAAGAAGAATGACTATTTGGTACACTGTACTCCAGTCCTCATCACTACCACCTGGCTGTGAAATCCACTTGCACATTAACACACCCTTGTCAACAAAAAACGATTGCTTCCCATCACACTCGCCAGCGTTATTCTTAGCTGCAGCAAAACACTTCCCCAAGGATGGATCACCTTTCTGGGTGCTGATCACAGCTTTTCGCCTCAGCGGCAAGGGGTCTGCAAGTGCAGGTAGCTTGTTTTTTGGCTCGTTGGGCACGCAATCCACCGCATCACCAACAGGGGGCAACCTATCCTCAGCCAGAACAGAAGCAAACAATGAACCACACAAATCAATATCTTGAGTCTGCTTAATAGACTGCGCTTGAGTCAGCACATTAGCCACAAACACTCCTGGATGATGTTTAGCCAGGTCGTCATGCTCAGACTGAGGGATGGGATTACCAACAACCTCTGGCAGAGGAAAAACTTTACCACCAGCCACGTCATTCCCCATAATGAAATCGACACCATCTACAGGAAAACAAGCACATACAGCTACTGGGAAGAAACCAGTTATCAGCTTGCACTTAATTTGGACAACACGTAGGGGTGCAAGTACAAACCCCATTTCAATGCCTCTCACAACTGCACTCACGTCACAGGCAGACTCGGCACCCAAAGGTAGTACACCGGAGAGGATGAGGGACTGCGAGCAAGCCGTGTCTCGAAGCACTGTGACTGGAAGCTGGTCCTCGGCTTTGCCTGTGAGGACATAACCTTTGAAGAGGAATGGTTTAAACAGTCATCAGGTTCACCTGAAACATTGGGCAGATCCATCAGGGACACAATGAGCCCAACACCTTTGGGCTGCCTCAAAACTGACATTTGCTGCCTACACTTCAGAGACTCACAATCAGCCACTATATGACCAGGCTTATGACAAAAAAAAACACAACTTCTCTACATTACCAGCCAACTGCGGTATAGAAGTCTGAGTAACTGGCACATCAGTTGGGGGTTTCAGAGTAGTACTAGGAGTAAATGAATCACGTTTAATGAACACTGATTTGTGCGCGAGGGCAAACTCATCAGCTAAATAAGCAGCCTGCTGCAGAGTGGCTACCTTCTGCTCATTCAGATAAACCACGACACATTCTGGTAAACAGTTTTTAAATTCTTCCAACAGCATTAACTCAAGATTCAAAGTGTTTATTGTCATATGCACAGTAAGGAAACATGTTTCTCTGTACAATGGAATTCTGCCTTTGCTATCCACAGAATGCCAACAATGTAAAAAAAAAAAAAAAAGAAATATATATACAACGAAAATGTACAAAATAAAGCAATTTTTCTTTTTAATACTTTTTTTTTTTTTTTTGCTTTTGTGTGAACATAGAAAGGGTGAGGTCTGGAATTTTTACATATACAAAGTAAGGGTAAGCCAAAAGAAAAAGTACAAGTACAGGTCATTGAAAGGTCTAGTTAAAAAAATTAAATAAAAAATTACAGTACACATATACGTATATATATTATAGATCTATATGGTTGTAACAGTCCCATTTTTTCCAATATTTGTCTCCCTTCTCCTTTTGTAATCGAATAGTGAAAGTCATTTGCGTATAGAGTTGATTATATTGATAAGAAGGGTGATAGTAGGAGGGTTCCTCTGGAGCCAAAATTTTGTAATCGCCTTTTTACTGGTGGTCAGAAAGATCTTCAAAAGGTATGAGTCACTCTTATTGAGATCCTTAGGGATATGTCCAAGGTACATTGAGGTAAAAGAAAAGTCAAATCTCAGATCCAGGATCTCTGAGACCAATCGGCCTACTTCTTTCCAAAAAGGCACAACATAAGGGCATGACCAGAAAATGTGAGCATGATCTGCTGAATCTGATCCACACTCCCTCCAGCAGGAGCACTGAGACCCACTAAATTTGGATTTTTGGTTGGGGGGAATTAAAAAACGAGTGAGATTTTTCCAACTGAAATCCTTCCAAAACAAGGAGTTAGTAGAGGTAGATTGAGTCTCCCATATTTGAAGCCACACATCCTCTGAGATTACTATATTGGTTTCCTTTTCCCAGCGCTCCCTTATATAGTTACCTGAATTTTTATTCATTAAGGAAAAACCCTTGTATAATTTGCCTATGTTTTTTGAATTATAAGGATCAATAAGTATCTGGGTTATTCTTGAGGGCTCAGTAGGATCAGAGGGCCTTATTTCCTTTAAAAAAAAGTTTCGAATCTGTAGGTACCGGTAGAAGTCCTCTTTGCCCAGCTCATACGCCTGGCATAAGTCCTCAAAACTATTAAGTCTTCCATTTGTTAATATTCGGCAGAAGGCAGTAATACCTCGCTTAGCCCATTGTCTGTACCTGTGGTCCTGTGACGCTGGGAGGAACTGTGGATCATATGCCGGCCAGCTCAATAATCTTATCTCTCCATGTAGCTGAAATCTCTTCATCACCTCCAACCATACCCTCATAGAGAAAGCAACAGACTGATTTTGAAGCTGGAGAGCCTTGTTACCTCTCCTGGCGCAACCCAGTACTGACTGTATAGGTATGTCCATTAAAGACAGCTCAATGTCTTTCCATCTAGCCTCATATGCCGGATTACACCAGCACACAAGAGGCCTCAGCTGAGCAGACAGGTAGTAATCTTTAAAACATGGTAGGGCCATGCCCCCCCACCCCCCGGCAGCTGTAATGTTGAGTATCTCACTCTGGGTTTTTTATTATTCCAGATAAATCTTGACAGGTGTTTGTCCCACTCCCTAAACTGTTTAAGACGCACCTCCACTGGAAGTGCTGTGAATAGGTATAATAATCTTGGAAGAATGTTCATTTTAATTGTTCTTATTCTG
Organism: Pagrus major; assembly: GCF_040436345.1. Lineage (NCBI taxonomy): Eukaryota > Metazoa > Chordata > Actinopteri > Spariformes > Sparidae > Pagrus > Pagrus major. Next base: position 572,328 of record NC_133229.1, read on the forward strand.
CCACCAAAGTCGAGGGGGAGCAAGCCCCACCTATCCAAGTCATCATACACTGTCCTGTTAACCTGTTTATAATTAACTTCAAACAACTGTGACATGTCCTTCGTGAGAAGGACTCCCAGATATTTAATGTGCTGCTGATGCCAATGAAACTGATGTTCCTCCATCAGCTTTGGAGAAGGGGCAAAATTAAAGGCTAAAACTTGAGTTTTCTGCTTGTTTAATTTGTAACCTGAGAATCTCCCATAGTTCCCAAGGATCTTCATCAGCAGTGAGACTCTATATTCCGGATTTTTAAGTGTTATAAGCACGTCGTCCGCATATAAGCAAATTTTGTTTTCTACTCCCTCTATGGAAATATCCTCCAGAGCTGACTTCTCCCTGATAGTCTGGGCCAGAGGTTCAATAAAAAGGTTGACAGGTAATGGGCTGAGTGGGCAGCCTTGTCTACATCCTCATTGTAACATTATCGAGTTTGAGAGACTCCTATTAATTTTTATCCTCGCTGATGGGGAGGAGTAAAGTGTTCTTATACACTGTACATAAATTTCACAAAAGCCAAATCTTCTCATAACTTGAAATAAGAAGTCCCATCCAACCGAATCAAAGGCCTTCTCAGCATCAAGGCTGAGAAGAACCGCACTCAATTTTGTATCAGAGATGTGGTTAATAATATGGAGGACTCTCCTTATATTATCATGTGTTTGCCTATTTCTTACAAAGCCCGTCTGGTCCTCATCTATCAAGAAAGGCATCACTGTATCCAATCTCCTGGCCAATATGGCTGCATATAATTTATAATCTGTATTTAAAACACTGATTGGTCTATAGCTCTTACATTCTGCTTTATCTTTTCCCTCTTTTGGTATGACTGATATAAATGCTTCCCTCCATGATGGTGGGAGGGCTCCTCCCTTAAGTATATAATTAAAAGAGGATTTTAACAAGGGGAGCAATGCCTCTTTCATGCATTTATACCATTCTGATGGGAATCCATCACAGCCCGCCGATTTGTTAGTCCTGAGGCCTGAAATTGCACTATCAATTTCTCCTGTTGAGATTTCAGACACTAGTTTTTCATTTTGGTCTTTGCCGATGGAGGGGAGATCTAATGAGGTCAGAAATTTCTGAATTGTTGACTCGTCTGTCTCATCAGACTGTGTGTATAATGATTTGTAGTATGTTTCAAATGTTTTCTAAATACCCTCCAATTTAGTAGTTACCTTATTTGTTAAGGGATCCCTGATTGTGTGAACTGTATTTTCTACTTGTTGTTTCCTAAGTCTCCATGCAAGTAGTTTAGATGCAGGAGTATGGTCAACCGGCCATGGCTGCGCCGCCTCTCCCACCTGAGGAGCAGAGCGGCTGGCTTCCGAGGGCTCTGGCCGACTCGGGGCGGTCCTCGCTCGTGGCCACCAAGCCAGTAGACCCCGACACAGGTACAATAAACACACCTTGCCCAACTAACCCGGTGAGGACAACAGCTTTAAGCTCTCGCTTCACCAATGCAGTTGAGACAGGTATATTATAATGAGCAGCAATTTCAAACAAATCGCGCTTCCTACACAGCTCGAGCTGACCTACAGTAGGATTAGCCACAAACTCATTTAACACAAAAGTCGCATACTCACCATAAAGCAGACAAAGGGAAATCCCACACCTAGCCGACAGCTAATTCAAAGTAGCACACTATTTACTCAAACAAATTACAGCTGATCGATAAACAAAACAATCACCACATCTACCAGCAGCAAACGCGATAATACTGACGCCCGATGCAACACACAATTATTAACTGTCCAGCTGTATGAGAACAAACTCCTCAGATCCTACCTATCAAATCTTTACCTGTATATCTTCTGGAGCACGCCGAGCTTGAGGCGACTTGAAAGGCTACTATCAGCGGCCTCCGACAGGTAACTTTAACGCCCAGGATTACTCTGAAAACAAAAAAGGCAAAACAACAAAAGGGTGCCCGAAGGAAAGGCTGATTGACAACCCTAAGTACCGCTTTTATTTCACTCCCTTGTTGTAATATCAGTAGGGATCAATATAGAGGAAGGACGGGAGAAACCCCTTAATTTTGTTTGGAAATCATTTGTTTGGATTTTATTTGCATGCCTTGTATATTGCTTTTGTTTAGTTTTCCTTTTGCTTATTTTTGTTGAATTACGTGTGATTCGTTAGTTTACTTAGTGTTATTTTCTGGGGGGGGTCTCTCAGTAAAATCCGACTATTAACTGGTTGTGTTTTTCTACACGTCAGCTGGAGGAGAGAAAGAGCGTGAAGGTGGCAAGGGACTGGTTTTGGACTTGATAAGCTGGACTGTTACCTGGACCCGCCTTTTCTACCCGCCTCTCCCACCCATTGTCACCAAGTAGACTTTTCTTTTACTGTTTTTTTTATTGTTTTATAGTATTTTAGCTTATTCTGTGTTTATTCTTTTAAATAAATTGTGTGAAACTTTGGTTAACCCCTGCCTCTGTTGCTTGCGACCAGTGGCTCCCCAGTAGAGACCTTATTCAGTTTTTATAGTTTTATCGTCATGCACACCCCGGTGACTTCATTCCACTGAAACTACCCTTACTAAAGTGGTACATGACATTCTACTCACTTTGGACTCAAACTCTAGCTCGCTAACGCTTCTGTTACTGGATCTCAGTGCTGCATTTGATATCATAGAAGTCAATTTGGCCTCTCTGGCCTGGCTCTCTCTTGGCTAAAGTCTTACCTATTGGAAAGAACACAATGTGTTTCTTATAATAATACCATAATAATACATACATGTTCTTTATGAGTGGATGTAAACTTTTGACCATGACTGTATTGACGGATCTGGATCGTCATACCCTGGGCTCCACTGGATCATTGCTCAGAGGCTCGCCTATTTTTACAGCGACACGCACGTTTCTCAGCAAAACCAACCTGTAGACTGTGATACTGACATCATACCAGCGTTTCACTACAGTTTTAATGTATGTATCTGTAGAATACAACTGTGCACTTTCTTTTTCTTTCTCTCCCTCCCTCCCTTCCTCTCTTTCTCCCTCCCGCTTTCTCACTCTTTCAACAGGTGTACATCTCATCACATCACATGATCATATTTATTGATAATTATCAAAGGCAAACTCCATGTAAATAGAAAGGGCAGGCAGGAGCCGTGCTGCAGCAGGGCTGCCTGTGAGGACACAAACACATGGGTGAGGAGCAGCAGCTCAGCAACACAGCCACCACTGCACCACACAAGCAGCCAGTGTGATCAGCCTGTAACCTACATAAGAGACCGACGTTGGAGTGAGCATTTAAATGTGTGCTGGCAGTGGTGAGGGGACTGCCAGCTGTACTTTCCCCTTAAAGCACATTGACTCATTCAGCTCAAAGCTGTGTCTCTAGGTTAGACAGAGCAGACAGGCAGTTTGAGTGACTTGGTTTCGGCAAGCCAGGGTTTGCCACCAAGCTGCTCATTCAGAATCAGAATCAGAATCAGAATTCCTTTTTTTGTCCCGCAAATGGGGAAATTTCTTAGTCACAGCAGCCAAAGGACAGTGTCACACTTAAACAATAATAAAAAGTAAAAAATAAACAATATAATAAGAGATAAGAGATAAGAAATAGAATTAACTCGTATATACATAGTATTTACAATATGAACTTGGTATTTACAATATGACATAGTATTTATAATATGAACAGTGTAAGTATAAACAGTTTGGTATTGTTATTTACAAACAATAAATAATAAATATGGGTATTAAAAATTGTCCAATTAGTGCAAACCAGAAAGTGTGTGGATATGTGTAGAGTTTTGTATTGCACAGTGCACATGTGAGGTCTACTGGGAGCAGTGCTGGTTGTACAGTCTAACAGCAGCAGGAAGGAAGGACCTGCGATACCTCTCCTTCACACACTTGGGGTGTATCAACCTGTCGCTGACCAGTGCGGTGATAGTGACCTGCAGGGGGTGGGACTCCAGCAGCAGCGATGACAGCTTGTCCATCATCCCGCTCTCTCCCACCACCTGCACTGGATCAAGAGGGCATCCCAGGATGGAGCTGGCCTTCTTGATAAGTTTATCAAGTCTCTTCCTATCTGCTGCCGAGATGCTGCTGCTCCAGCAGACTACTCCATAGAAAATGGCTGATGCCACCACAGAGTCATAGAAAGTTGTCAGGAGTGCCCCCTGCACCCCAAAGGACCTGAGCTTCCTCAGCAGATGGAGTCTGCTCTGACCTTTCTTGTATGTTGCTACAGTGTGATCAGTCCAGTCCAGTTTATTGTTCAGGTGAACTCCCAGGTACTTGTAAGACGTCACCATCACAATGTCCGTTCCCGGGATGTTCACCTGTGTGCAGGGTTGTTTGCGCCTGCGGAAATCCACCACCAGCTCTTTGGTCTTCCCGGCGTTGAGCTGGAGGTGGTTCCACTGGCACCAGTCCACAAAGTCCTGAATAAGTCCTCTGTAGGCTCTGTCGTCCCCGTCCCTGATGAGGCCGATGATAGCAGAGTCGTCAGAGAACTTTTGTAGATGGCGGTGGGGTGTTTGGTGGGAGAAATCAGCAGTGTACAGGGTGAACAGGAAAGGGGCCAGGACTGTTCCCTGTGGGGCCCCCGTACTGCAGATGACTGTGTCCAACACACAGTCCCGAGTCCTCACATACTGTGGCCGGTTGGTGAGGTAATCGAGGATCCAGGTCGTGAGGTGTTGGTCCACCCCCATGAGCTCCAGCTTGTCCCCCAAAAGTGCAGGCTGTATGGTGTTGAAAGCACTGGAGAAATCAAAGAACATGATCCTCACAGTGCTTCCAGGCTTTTCCAGGTGAGACAGTGATCTGTCCAGGAGGAAGATGATGGCATCGTCCACTCCGATGCCAGGCTGGTAGGCAAACTGGAGTGGGTCCATAAAAGGACCCACCAGAGGGCGGAGATGGACAAGGACTAGCCGCTCCAGGGTCTTCATCAGGTGTGAAGTGAGAGCAACTGGTCTGTAGTTGTTGAAGTCCTTAGGGTGAGGGATCTTTGGTACTGGTACCACGCAGGAGGTTTTCCAGAGCAGTGGCACTTTTCCCAGCTTCAGGCTCATGTTGAAGATGTACTCCACAATCCTGCACAGCTGGTCTGCACAGGACTTGAGAAGCCTGGAGCTGATCCCGTCTGGACCCATGGCCTTCTTCACCTTCATCTTCCTCAGTTCATTCCTCACCTGGATAGTGGAGAGGGACAGATTGGAGCAGGGGGGCTGAGTGTCGGGTGGGGGAGGTGGGTGAGTGTCAGGGGGGGCAGTGGGGGGTGTCTGCAGGCTGAAAGCAGTGGAAAGGGAGGTCGAGGTGAGAATGGGGCAGGAAACAGGGGGGATGGAAGAGGTGGTGGGGGGCAGCAGAGATGACTGGGCCGGGGGAGGGGTGGGTGTCTGGTCAAACCTATTGAAGAATAGGTTCAGGTCGTTCACCCACGTCTGATCCCCGGCAGCCTGAGAGTCTGGAAAAGCCTTAAAACCATCTCAGGGCTAAGGAAACCAGACTCCACTGATGTTACTGTGCTGCAGCTGGACCTCCATCTTCCTCCTGTAGCTGTTCTTCCCCTCTCTGATCTTCTTCCTCAGCTCCCTCTGCACAGCCTTCAGCTCCTCCTTGTTTCCTGACCTAAAGGCCCTCTTTTTCTCCTTAAGGAGAGCCTTTATTTCAGGATTAATCCAGGGTTTGCTGTTAGAAAAACACCGCACAATCCTGGTGGGTACAGTGTTTTCAACACAGAAGTTTATGTAGTCCGTTATGCAGCCTGTTAAACTGTCGATGTCCTCCCCATGAGAAACACACAGTTCTTCCCACACAGTTGAGTCAAAGCAGTCCCTCAGAGCCTCTTCAGATTCCTCAGTCCAAGTCTTCACTGTGCGGCTCTCCACTGGTTGCCTGTTTACGAGGGGCTTGTACACAGGCAGGAGATGAACCAGGTTGTGGTCAGATCTTCCCAGGGGAGGTAGGGAGGATGAGTCGTATGCCTCCTTGCTGTTGGCATAAAATAAGTCCAGTGTTTTATTGTCTCTGGTGTGGCAGGTGACATACTGTGTGAATGTGGGCAGCGTGGAGGACAGAGAGGCATGATTGAAATCCCCAGAGATGAGGAAGAGGGCCTGTGGGTGCTGTGTCTGCAGTGAGCTTGTGACTGAGTGGAGAAGGTCACAAGCTGCATCACCGTTAGCAGAGGGGGGATATACACAGCGATCACGATCACCTGTGTGAACTCCCTCGGGAGGTAGTACGGCCTCATGCTAACCGTTAAAAGTTCAACGTCCTTACTGCAGACCTGTTCTTTAACAGTGATGTGCCCAGAGTTACACCATCTGTCATTAACAAACACAGCCAGCCCTCCTCCTTTCCTCTTACCGCTCTCTGCCGTCCTGTCTGCCCGCCGCATTTGAAAACCGTCCAGGTTAGCGTCCGTGTCCGGGGTCTGCACCGTTAGCCACGTCTCAGTAAACACCATGATGCTGCTCTCATGGTAGTCCCTCTGATGCCGGGTCAGCGCCGTTAGCTCGTCCATCTTGTTGGGGAGAGATCTCACATTCCCCATGATGACAGACGGGAGGACGGGTCTGTAGCGTCTCCTCCTGCTACGGCGAACAGCTCCGGCACGGCACCCGCGTCTCCTCCTCTTCAGCTCACGCGGGACATCGGGCCGCTCGAGCGGCGGCACCGCGGCACTACTGAGGGCCAACAGCTGATCCCTACTGTAAACAATAGGGCCGCATACAGGCTCCCCGGACACGGCGGAAAACAGCGAAAAAAGCAGAATTAAGACCAGAGCGATAAAAACAACTCTGGTCTCCATACTGCCCGGAGAAAGAGCTCCAAAAAGAAGTAAATTTAAAAAGTTAAAAAGTACTAAAAGTTATATAAAAAGAAGAAAAAGCTCAAAGGTGAGCGAGAGCTGCTGCAACAGGCTGCCACTCACGCGGCGCCATCTTGTTGCGTACCATCAGGATTAAGGGGCAGCCTGCCTTTCAGACATCCAGCCTGTCTGCTCCCTCTCACCCAGAGACTCTCAGGCAGTGAAGAGAGGCTCCAGAGGAGGAGTATAATCCAAGTGGAGCAGCAGCCAGCCAGTCAGGAGGGACTGCAACAGCTGAAGAGTGTATAGTGTTTATTGGGGAAACTACAGGTCACAATCCCTGTTACAAGCACCGCCACTAAGCAGCGGAGGAGAAGCAAGAAAATGCAATGTTCACAAGCAGAACAATCACATTCCTTGCGGTCCGTGTCACTGCAACATGCAGTTATATATTTCTGGGGAGGTGCACATCAGGCTACGGCAATGGGCAAGCATCTACACAGTAACTACAATGTAGGTACAGCGTCGATTCAACAATTAACAACATCCCATTCTTGGTTTGAGAAAGAATGTTAACAGTTATAACTAATTTTTGAAATTATATATATACACATAGTCTCATATGTACTTATGTCTCATATTAACTACAACATCTTAAAAAAGATTGTACATACTGCCTTTGATCTATATTGACTGAGGGAACTTCCTTTTTAGATCAGCATATTCAGTTCATGTTTCATATTTCAGATGGTTTAAAATATGCTGTTATATATTTATAAAAATGTACTTAGAGTGTTTATCATGTGGGATGAGCACACAGAGTACAAAAAGATAACAGGTGTGTCTTACCTGTCTACTGTCTTACTCTCTTCTCAGGGGCAAAGGGCAGGACTCTGACCCATCAGATAGCTCCACAAGTCACCTGGAGTCTGTCTTCAGTGAAAGGAAGAATATACCTTGTGGGTGATTAAGTTACATTTACTTAGCTCTTTCAGCTATATCTTCCCCATTTCACCATCTCATTGAATACTATTGTTTTTTTCCACATTTATGTATCTGATTTCTCTGACCAGCCAGACATCAAGAGGAAGACAACAAATATGGTATTTTTGAGCTGGATTAACAAGTAGTCTCAGCTAAATGATTTATTTTGCTTTCCCTGCCTCCTTTTCCAACCATCAGGATTCAGACAGGTAGGACTGATTTCAAGCATTTTTCAAAAAAGTTAGACACGAAGGCTGTTTTCAGTCCTGGTCCAGTATTCAGTTTACACAGCAACCCAATCACCAGAATAAATGTTGGCAGTTAACATTTCTGTAAAGCACAGGTATGCTGAAACATTTCTTAATGTTGCCACTTGACCTTTGTTTTGGTTTCAAGTTTCAATTTTATCTTGTGACAGTGCTGTGCTATCACTTTGCTATCACAAGTTTAAAAAAAAAAACTCCTCGGTAGAAAAACATCATGTTTGGCTTAAAACACCTGGTTTTGTTGCTACAAACACAGCCAGAAATGTCCCAAGGTCTCTTTAAAAAGATCCGGGTATTTTCACACATACAAATGTTGAAATCGCCTGTTCACTGCCATCTGCTCCGCCTCCCACAAGTCAGGTAATAAACATGTAATGTGATATGACACGTATCGTGTGAAGTGGAAACATCTTGTAGTCATAAGGTAATAAATAAAATAAAACATGATGTTAATTGTCTCACTCAAACCTCAACAACTGTCTTTCAGACTATAAAGAAATCAACTGAAACCATTACCTGTCTGAAAGGAAGGAAAATATGCTGACTGGATTTCAGAGATGATTTGAACAGTTATGACAATACTGAGTGGACATGGACATGAGCCCAGTCTCTTCCCACTGTAAGTCATCAGTGCATTCTTATACAACCCCCAAAACTATGACAGTGACCTAATCCTGCACCACAGTGAATTGTGAAAAGGTTGTTTTTATCCCATTTCACAAGGGTCTGTTTCCTAATACAAACATCTTTCAAATGAATCTGATTAAGTATCAGTCTATATATATAAATGACACAAGGTTGATTCATTTCTTTCCTGGGATGTTGGGGTGGATCAGCTGTTCAACAATCAGGGATCATTATTGGGTCATTCTGTCCTCTAAGCAGGGAGGGCCTGGGAAATGTTAGGATGTAGGAACATGGGTAAGATAGCTCTGAAGCAAATGATGTTTTAGCAAATTTAGCAAATAGGCCGTGAGTTGAATTGTGATACCAGTGGTGGCTGAGAATTCTTACATCAATGTTTCATTAAGTTTTTTTTTATTGTGATGCTCAGTCTCTGCTAACCATATTCTTATCTGGGCAGGTAGTAGGTGAGGCAACATTATCTGTCCTTTATATGGGATGGCGGTACTTCATGAATCAGTTCAATCTTTTCTTAAACAGTTGCATTTATTGTCAGCTCAACTGTGACATGGTCAACACACTGTCACAGGTCTGATGAACTAGGGCCGAGTCCACATGTACATCATGGGTATTTTTGGAAACAGGGTTTCTCCATCCAGAAGGGCATTTTAGAAGCATTTCAGAAATACCAACACACCTGAAAAGCCTATTCCATAGCCATTCATGTACACCGGTCCTGCTCTGGTCGGTTGTCTGTTACAGATAATACTCTGAGCAGGGCAGAGAAACATGGCTGGTCTTCACAGAATCTTGTTGAATAATTTCTCAGCAAAACATTGTGAGCAGCTGTCTGTGTTTCTCTTTTCCATCATCATCCTATCAATGTCCGTTTGTGTCTTTCTAAATATAAAGTTAAACAACTTAACATCCATTCCATCACCGTACAAACTCAGATACTCCAATATCAACAACATATATCCAACAACATATCTCCTTTCCTATTCACCCTTTACTTCAGCTACCAGACAGAGTCTTGCCATCTTCAGAAGTTTTCTGATGACTCTGTTGTCGTTGGATGTATCAGCAAGGGTGAGGAGGCTGAATACAGGGCTGTGGTTGACAACTTCGTCACATGGTGTGAGCTGAACCACCTGCAGCTCAACACAACAAAGACCAAAGAGCTGGTGGTGGATCTGAGTAGAACCAGGACACCAGTGACCCCAGTTACTATCCTGGGGCATAACGTGGACATTGTTGAACACTACAAATATCTGGGGGTGTTCACTGACAATAAACTGGACTGGACTAAGAACACTGAAGTCCTTTACAAGAAGGGACAGAGCCGCCTCTATTTTCTGAGGAGGCTCTGCTCCTTTAACATCTGCCGGACTATGCTGAGGATGTTTTATGAGTCTGTGGTGGCCAATTCTGTTTGCTGTTGTGTGCTGGGGCAGCAGACTGAGAGTAGCAGACGCCAACAGACTCAACAAGCTGATCAAGAAGGCCAGTGACGTTGTGGGTGTGGAGCTGGACACTTTGAGAGCAGTGTCAGACAGGAGGATGCTGTCGAAGTTGCGGGCGATACTGCAGTATGGCTCTCACTCTCGCTCCGGTCAAACAGAGGAGCACTTTCAGCGAGAGACTAATTGCTCCCACATGCATCACTGAGCGCCACAGGAAGTCATTCCTACCTGTGGCCATTAAACTTTACAACTCCTCCCTCTGATGATCGGACTCAAATGGCTATACATATATATATTTATGTGTATCTATGTATATTTCCCATATACCATATTTATATTGCACTGTATATCTGTAAATACTTAGATTGTCTACTTTATTATTTTATTTTATTGTCTACTTTACTATTTTATCTATATATTTATTTTTATCTCTTGTTTCCATTCATGCCATATTTCTTTTTCTACTTTGCATGGAGCATCTGGAACAAAAACAATTTCCCCCCGGGGATTAATAAAGTATTCTGATTCTGATTCTGATTCTGATATACTCCCTGTGCACATTTGCAAATGATGCTACAAACACTTATAAACCTGTGTCTGCTTCAATGTTTCCAAAAATCTCAGTTTCTGCCCATCCAGGAATAAACACTGACAGTAGGTGTTTCAGAATATCTTCACCCTGGAAGGAGTTTTGCAAAAGTCTGTTTTCAGAAACCTAAAACGCTGTTTACATGTGTATGGAAGGCCAAAATGCACAAAAAAAAAAAAAAAAAGCTCTGTTTTTAAGAAATTACTGTGTACTTGTGGACAGTGCCTGAGAGTACAGACGAACTGAGCATGCAGGGTGGACTGTCAATAGAACAGTGTCCTCTTGACCCAGAGGTTGCCAAGGTGACATTCCAGCCCGGGTTAGCACAAGGGCTCTTCAGTGTTGGAGGGAAGCACTGATGGAGGAAGGGACAGGTGTTTTTATCACCAACACACAGCTGTATCCATAAATCAAGAGCTACTAAGGCCCTGAGCAACCACAAGTGAGGTCGCAGGCCTGTTTTTAGAGCAACACCAAAGGGTGAATGTCTCTAAGGCCAGGGCTTTAAGCGTATGGGATTGCAGCATATGACGTGTCATGCCACGTTATGCAAAACCGGAATACCAGCACTTCATCACAGCCGCCAAGAGAGGCAATATGATCGTGGTGAGGACAGGGGGCTTATGTTGAACCAGCCGGAAGCCCACTTCATGTCAGGCCTTTTTTTGTTTTAATCTGTGCTCAGGCCAAGCATTTTGTTAAGATCCTGGATTGTCGGGCTGCTGTGTTGTGACTATTGTTGTACTACAGCAGATTATGTGAATGTCATCAGTCCTATAACAGAATAATACTGTTACAAATGTACTGACTGTACCAAGGAGTTGTAAAAGCTTTCAGTCCAGCTGCATAGTTCCTATCATGCTAGCTGACCATACACAGAAGTGTCAGTGTTAAAGGAAAAAATGGCAGACTTTGATGAAAGCTGTGACACAGCTGATCCCAAACCCTAACCAGCTGACTCGAGGGTCAGTGGTGTTGGAGCAGCCACCTCAGAGGCTCTTTAGGCTTCTCCCTGCCTGGTCAGGAGGGATCCTGTTTCAGCTGAGGGGAGAGTCTGTGTGTCAGCAACAGGCTGCGCGACTCATGCTCAGTCTATGTAAGCAGAGACGATGGGATATACATTTTTAACTTTGCTGCTCAAATGGGATATCCCTGTTTGTTTTGAGTTTTTTTTTACTTTCTTATTTTAAAATCAAAAAAATCAAAATAAAGTTCCTAGGTGGCACTGTGAGATGTGTCAGCTTTAAAGTTATAATCTGGAAGATTTTCATGTAAATAAATATCTGTTAAGTCACTATCTATCTCCGAATGAGGTAACACAATGATGATTGAGCCTATAGCCGACTGATGAAAGCCCTTGCATTTGCTGTAATACCAAATATGTACACTGGGTGTCGGTGGTTACTTTCCCGGAAAATAGTACAAGCGGCGATCAGTTAGTGACGTGGATCACCCAGCAGTGGTTGGTTGGCCAGAGAGAACAGGTGGTTCGCACACGAGCGTTGGGAGTAAACGGTTAACGTTACTATTAACGGTCATGGCTGAACAAACAAAGAAAAGACAGATAATAGTGGACGATTAAAAAAGGTGCAAATCGCTTTCATGTGGTGTTGTTATGGAGGCGTGGCAAAGCTGCCAACTGACTGCTGTTACACAGGCGACACTGGATCTCTGGGAAGCAGTGAGGTCCAAAAATACACCTGCATTTGCCACTTCCGGAAATCTTCAAGATTGCCACTTTAAAGTACTTTAGTTTTAAAGTATTATATTCTGACAATGTTGGACATTTAGGAACAAATTATATAGACATAGAAAGTACTGGTAGATACCACATTACACAAACATTCATTGCAAAATCTGACATGACTTCTATCATCCCATCTGACACAGAGAATCTGTTTACACCTGGCATTAACAAGCATCTCGGCTGATCTGATTAAGTGGACAGCTCTAAGTCCATCAGTTCACATGTGGCATTAGAATGCATCTCCACATGCGTCTTCAGTGACCGCTTGTGATCAAATTTTGTGATCAAATCTCACTTCCCCACTTCATATGCAAATATAAATAATTTCCGTTGGCATAGACCACATGGAAGGGTATAGGTTTGGTGGTTTAGATGCAACATGCATACAAAATGTCTTAATGTTGGCATTTTTGTAGGTTGAGGTCCTTCCGCTTTCCGGCTGTATTAAAATAAAAGGAGCCGGCCGTGGCAACAATACTGACAAAACAAAGGAAAAAGAATCAGAGGCAGAACTGGGTGAACTGGGGGTTTGGCAGACAGCCTAGGGGTCTAAAGAGCAGGGAACCAGAGGTCTTGTGTGGATATCCCAGGAACTAGAGCCAGGCAGGCGGCCTAGGGCCAGAACAGATGGAGTAGGTCCAGAGGGTGACCAAGGGGCAGGGGCTAAGGGTGGAGCCCCTCTGAAGGCCGAGCAGGAGGCCAGCAGCAATTGCTGGTAACTAGACTGGAGACCAGGACCAGAGTCTGGTGTTTGGTGGCACCAAAGCAGGAGGATCAGCCAGTGCTTCTCTCTGGATCACTCATCCTCTGGAGCCACTCTCACTTCAAGAGTGTTTCCGGCTTGGCTGCCGGCTGCCTGCCCCTCCGCTGCCCCGCCACCTGGCCTGTCTGCTCAACCTAACGAGCCCAGAAACACTGCAGTTGAGACAACCAAAGTGACGGTGTGTTCACACAGGCTCACGATCAGCTGCATCAGCTCTGCAGCTCTGCTGCTAAGAGGCTGAACACACTGGATGCAGGCAGTCACATGGACATCATGCCAGTATTTCACTACAGTTTTAACTGTACTTGCTCATACTGATCATGTGACAACTACACCTACCTGCATAGTCTGTCACGTGGTTATTTAGACCAATCATTTTACTGCTCACCTGTCTTTATTGATAATGTGTCTAACTGTCTAGATCAATCATGTTACTACTTACTTGGCTATACTGATCATGTGACTGTCTGCTAACCTATAAATATAAGAGTCCAAAGGCAGCCATTTTGTACTGCCCTGATAAAGGCCTTAATGGCTGAAATGTGTAGGCATGTTTTTACTATTGTTGTGATTCAACAGCCATGATTAATTAAAGGCGTCTTGAGTGCTTCAGACTTTTTACACGATTTTGAAAGAACAAGATCCCTAAGCTGATATGTCACAGACATAAAGAGAATACACACAACAAGTGGGAGGCAGTTTCTTTCCTGTGCACTCTTTCTTTCACTTTCACTTTCTCTCCCTCGCTCCCTCTCATTCCCCCTCCAGCTTTCTCGCTCTTTCAGCGGGATAAAGGAAAATCGCTCTGTTAGGGGCTCTGTGGTAGCTCCCATTTTGTCCACGACTAGTTGACTGCTGCCTACAGCACTGACTAGCTGTTATAGTAGTTCACTCATCGACTTGTTGACTAGTTTGTGAAACTCCCACTGACCAGAGGCTGATGTCAGCTGGGCGTAAGGCGCAGTGTTATGACGTACTGAAGTTACAGATGCTGGCTTGTTAATGCTCCTTTATTCATCTCTGATCAAACAGCAATCAAACATCGTTCAGAGGTAAAAGATAATAACCCAAACTAACCCTAACCCAGACTAACCACTGAACGGAGAACTTCCATCATGAGCTCTAAAAAGAACAATAGGCCTTATGCAAGAAGTGATATATGAACAAATTTTCTCTTCTTTTTGTTAGTTTTTGTTGATTTCTGGGATTCACCTATGTTTTCTTATTTTTGCTCTTCTCTTTGGTAAGAGAAAATTGTAAGAGTGGTTGAGGGGCTGTCAGCATTATCAGCCTATATGTTTTCGAGGAATTTTAATGATTGGATTGTTTAATACTTGGTAAAAAATACTATTGGTCAATTGATCCTAATCAAGACTATAAAAACCGTGGGATGATTGCAGGCATTCAGCAGCTGAATCATGGACTACCTACTGCTACCAGATGCTTTGGCAAACCAGAGAGCATTTTAAGAGATTGCACAGATCTGTTTGAAGAGACAGATGAATGGCTGCTGACCCGTTTCAGATTGCCACGAGCACTACTTATGGATTTGTGCAATAACCTGGATCCTTAACTTAGGCGAAACACACCTCCAAGTACTCAGCGAACTCTGAGTTTTAGCAACAGGATCATATCAGAGAGAGACAGGAGACAGGTCAGGCATTTCACAGTCCTCTTTGAGTCGTGCGCTTCTGAGAGTATTGAAAGCAATAATATCATTCATGTCCCAGTACATATTGTTCCCGTACACTGCTAACCAGCAGGTAGAGATTAAGAGCGCCTTTTTTTGCTGTAGCGGCACAATATCATTGTTGCTGTAGATTGGCCACATATATGGATCAAGGCACCCTCTCCAGATAAATTCCCATTCCTCATACTAAAGCTGTATCACTCTATTAACATCCAAATAACATCAGATGCATACTGCCACCTTCTGAATGTGGTGGCCCGTTGGCCAGGGGCAGCACACGGCTCCTTTGTGCTGCAGAATAGTTCTGTGGGGATGCGTCTGGCTCAAGGAGCTGGTGGAGATGGGTGGCTGATTTGTAATTCTAAAAACCACCATCGAGTGTAACTTTTATAAAACTCAATCTTGTAAAAATGTAAGATAAGTGACCATGGTTATACCCACTCCATGGCTGGCAATTCCCCAAACTAGACAGGAGCACAACCACCGGCAAGTTGGCACCCGCTTCGTGGTATTGGGCTGGAAGCCAGGTGGATGTGCCTTGATACTGTGTTTTGACGTTCCTGTAACGCCAGTGCTGACGTTTTGGACGATCACATGTTTATGTTGTTTAATTTGATTTAAAAATACCTCAAGTTCACTGCTGCTGACATTCTTCTTCTTACCGCCCTTTTTTGGTGGCATCCCTCCAGTCACTGTGCCATTGTACTATTTGCACATGGCACACCTGCTGTTATATGGTGTTTAGTGGGCATTACCTACACAAATTATAAACAATCGGCCACGCACCTCTAATTTACAATCAAGTGGGATTCACCATTCAGCACACCTGGGTTGGAGCAGATTGGTGCATCTGGATATGACTTGTCTTATTTTTTCTCTTGACAAAAAAGTACGAGAAAATATAAGAGACATTTAAGACAATGTTGCTGCATGAGGTCCAGTGTGTCTAATTCAGAATGTTATTGATGAGGACTTTTTAATCTGTTTTCTCAATGATTGCAAGAAATTTCATTCTTGAGCAAAGTGCCAGATGTTAGACACTGTGTAGTGTTTTCCAAGAAGTGTGTTGCAGAATTGCAAACAATGTGCAAAGCAAAAAATGTGTGTACCTTTGGTGTCTTTGTTTGAGGCATGGTTATGCTTTCAGTGTAGAAGCAATCAACTAAAACCATAATATAGCGTACAGTGAGTGAGTAAAAGTTCCTCCTCTTCACTTGCTGTGCCCCATTAGGTGGTGTTTGTGTTTGAGTTTATCAGGATGATGGACAGTCGCCCCAACAACATCACATAACAGTGTTGGGTTTCAAAGGCTCTTCCGGCATGCCAGCCCTCATGTGGGCATCCCTTTGAAGCCCATATCTGGTGTGCTGGATATATACAATACCATGTAAATGTAAAGGCTGGACAGCAGTTACAACTCTGATTCCAAAACAGTTGTTTTGAATGATTAGCGAATCCTTTTCCACCTTTATTCAATTTATTACAGTACTGTACAAAGAAAAGATATTTAATGTTCAAACTGATAAACTTTGTTTTTTCAAAACACACTCATCATGAATTTGATGCCAGTGACACTGTTAAGAACTTGGGACAGGGGCCACCGTGTTATAACCTTTTCATTAACGACACTCAAAGTGTTTGGGAACTGAGGACAGTTTTGAAAGTGAAATTCTTTCCCGCTCTTGCTTGATATGCAGTTGCTCTTCATTCCAGGGTCTCCCTTCTTGTATTTTGTGCTTCGTAATGTGCCACACATTTTCAATGGGAGACAGATCTGGACTGCAGGCTGGCTAATCTAGTACCTACACTCTTCTACTAGCCACTCTGTTAACATGCAGGATTTGGCATTGTCTTGCTGTAATAAGCAGGGACATCCCTGAAAAAGACATTGCCTGGATAGCAGCCTATTTTGCTCCAAAGCCTGTACCCTTCAGCATTAATGGTGCCTTCAGACATAGCCACCGTTTAGACCAAAATGAGTGTGTATATGCAGGTTTTTTAAACGCAATTGAAGCCGTTTTCACATTTGCGGAAGATGAGTTTGCCTTTTTTTCCTCGTCTGTCACATTTGTCATCACCGATGCAAAGCAGGGAACAGTAGAAAGCAGCAGATCATAATAATGGAATAAAGCAGCAACAAATCAATAGCAGACCAACAAACAAGAGATGCTATTAAGAACAAATCAAAGCTTCAAATACAAATGTGTGCTGAACAATTTTAAAATAGGAATAAAAGGAAACACAGGGAAAATAAAGAAAACTGCTGAAACAGCAATGAATGGGTAGCAATTCACGTAAAGGCCTGTTTAGAAAAGAGAGTTTTTAGAAGTGATATAAATGATTAAACTCATTTTTCTAGTCTAATTTTTTTGAGGCAGGCTATTCCAAAGCATAGACATCCTGACTGACCATCAAGACTGAGTTCAGGCTCATGGGAAGTTAAGAAATCAGTGATATAATAGGTGGGTGCTAGCCTTTTCTGTGCTTTAAAAGTAAGTAATAAAATAAATTCTAAAAGTTATTGTTATCCAGTGCAGATGTGCTCACACTGTCGTAATGTGGTCTCTCGTTAAGTGCCAGTTAAAATTCTACCTGCAGCGTTTTGAAGAAGTCGTGAAATTGATTCTTGACTAAGACAGGTATAGAGAGAGTTGCAGTAGTCTAGCTGAGACAAAATAAAAGCATGAATTTCTTCTATAAGTCAGTTTTAATACATTTCTGAGTTTAGGGAAGTAGAACTGCACAACTCTCAATAACTTGCAACGACTGTGAGATAAACATTAGAAATACAGTGTTCAGGTTACATAGTAAAGCACCAGGAACGTGTGTTTGTGTGTATATGATTGACTTTGTTGTGTTGCTGCAGAAGTTAACCCTGCGGACTTACATTAATCAACTTGAAATAAAAATGTCAATCGAATGATCCTGTAGCTCTGTACCTGTACCATGTGTAAATAAGCAATGAACAGTGTTAATTTAAGTGTTAAGATGTAGATGTGTCAACAGCTTCTTTCACTGCCTGCAAGTGGACAAAAGAAACACTTGACGCAGCTTTAAATTAATTTTTACTTTCACTTCACAAATAATTGATTCAATAATAAGATTAAACAGGTCTGGAGTAATTCATCTGGTAAGTAATGTTTTCATAAATTAAGTAAATAAATAATAAAATTATAACTGAGTTTCGGGATGAAGACCATGGCACTCTCACTAATTCAATCACTTGTGCAGACCTGTATGGATGAGTGTAACCCCTCTCTCTTCTGTGTGTCCCAAGTTCTCACAGCCCTCAGCCCCAAACCATATTATTCTCCCCTCTCCCCTTTAACGGGGTGGCATGGCAGCTCAGTGATTAGCAACACTGCCAACAGAGAGAAGGTCCAAGGTTCAAACCCCAGCTGTCCCAGGTCCTTTTGGCTTGGACTTTACATGTTCTTCCCGTTCTCAAGTGGGTTCAGCCTGGTGCTCCAGTTTCTTCCCACCATCAAAGACATGTGTTAGGCTCAATACTTCCATCTTATACGGCTTTTCAACCAAAATTAGCAGGTCTTCACAGGTTTTTTAAACGCAGGTACACCCACTAAAAATTGCCTATTGACCCCATTCTCACTTCCCCCAGGCAAGGCAGCCCGTTTTTGATTTTTATCTGAAGTGTGACGTTGTACATCACTGACATCATGTCACGATTGCGCCGGAAACAGTTGTAACAGAAGAGAAAACAACAATAGGCCCATTGTGAAAGAAGCGTCTGTAAAACGGTGGATAAATTCTTTTGAGCGTCACAACCCCCCACGAAATGACTTGTTTCACTGTCAGAATTTGAGAATTTGAATTTGAGTCATTTGGTCATTTGAAAGTTGAGAAGAGCTGTCTTCCGGGTTGACCACTTGCAAGATGGCTGCATAACAAAATCTCTCCCGTCAACCCTGACGAGATATCTCCGAGAAACCCCGAAAATTCACTATTTTTTCATCAAACTTATTACATCTTGAAAGGGGTGCTTAATGGCAACCAGAAACAAACCCAAGAAAAACACAAAGCAACAAGAAAAGCAGGACGAGTCAAAACGCCAATGCAACCCAGAGGCTAACGTGAGTGCTAACGCTAGCAAGCTAACAGAAGCAACTACGTGTAGAGGGTTGGAAACAATAGGAAAAAGTTGAAACAGTAGGAGAAAGTAGATAAGAGAAAAACGGACACCCCTACTATAATTTTTTATCATAATTTTTCATTCATTTTCATTCATTTCATCATTCACTTACAGTCTCACTACTTCACCGCACTGGCACGTCCAGGCCGCTAGGTGGCACATCGCGCTTGTGGTAGGATAGGATTTACGTGTAAAGAGGAAGTATAAATCCTGCTGCCGTGAAGTTAACACCAGCGCAACGTGTATCTCCTTTATTCTTACTACAGGCAAGACCGAGGACTTGCAGCTTCCCTGGCTATCCAATCAGGGAGGCAACAAATTTGGGGGCTCGTCCGGAATCAGCGCTCTTGGTGGACGGGTGCTGATCAACCAAGAACTTTGGGATCCTGATTTCCTGTTTCCTGGACCAGTGAACTGAGCGACAGACTTCAGGTATCCAGAGATGGCTGCTCTACGAGATCTGCGGTAGGAGATTCAGCAACAGCTTCATCAGCTAACCAGTACTGACGATACAGACCTGCTCTGCAAGCTTGCAGTGTCATGCAAAGACGAGATGGAAGAAGATTGGCCGGGCGAGGATGTAACTAACGTGGAACTCTTTGACTTCATTGTTGACTTTATCAGAAGTCAACAACTGAGGAGCCTCGAGGACCAAGGGATGGCTCGCCTGCTCAGTCTTCGTGACCTCATTGGTGAACTGCAATCGCCACAGACAGCTGCAGGAGATGGTCAAGCATCTGATGAAGAGTACACTGATCCGCTGGCAGAGACTGAACCAGTAGTAGTAGCGACATTGAGTAAGACAGCACCTACAACAGTGGTTGCTGACCAGGTAATGGGGTTGGTAAAAATAACAGATGTCGCAAAATTTCTGCCTCGTAGAGAATTCAAAATTCATGGGGGTCAAATCTCTGATTCTGACTCTGATTTGAGTTTCAATAACCTGTGCAAACAAATTGATGAAGGTTTAACTGAAGGTTTTACAGAGGCTGAGGTAATCAGAACAGTGCTCAAAATAACTAAACCTGGTACATTCAAAGACATGCTCATGACCAAAAATAGTCTGACTGTAAATGAGCTGAAGCGTTTTCTCAGGGCACATCTTAGGGATAAAAGCAGTACAGAGTTATTCCAGGAACTGAGTAACGCAAAGCAAAATGACAGAGAAAACCCACAACAGTTTATGTACAGATTAATGGGGTTGAAACAACGTGTACTTTTTGCTTCCAAACAAAGTACAGGGTTTCAATATGACAGCAAACTAGTGCAGGGAGTATTCTTACACTCACTTTACCAGGGAATGCACGAGAAATACTCATACATCAGACGAGATATCAAACCACACCTCTCAAACATGAGTATTACTGATGACTTCTATTTAGAGCTGATAACACGGTCAGTTAGTGAGGACACAGAGAGACAGAACCGTTTTGGTCAGACCCACAAACAAAAAGCAATCAGTGTCAATGCAGCACAGCAGGACAGACAGGATACTGTTCAGATGCAGGCAGAGGTCCAAGCTAATCACACTGCCATACAGGAGTTGACAGTACAGGTCTCATCTTTAACCAAGAGTCTAGAGAAAGTTCTCACACTGGTAGTGAATGTGGCACCAGAAAATACCCGTGCCACTCCACCACACTCAAAGCAGTCAACCAAGCCAGAAATCAAAGGTAAATGCCAGCAGTGTGTGGCACAACAAAATGACTGCTGCACCCATTGTTTGGAAGATGTATGCTCAGCTGTCAGTTAAATGGGGTTAGAGTCCAGATGTTACTAGATAGCGGAGCCCAAGTTAGTATGGTGGGGAAGTCCTGGGTAGAACAAAACTTACCAAGTGTCAAAGTCCAACCCCTCAACGGCCTACTTGCAGACTCCAAGCTTGACATAAAAGCCGCAAATGGGACAGCTGTACCGTTTGATTGGTCGATTGAAGTCTTTTTGGAAGTGACAAGTCAAAAACATGGGAGAGTAGCAATACTGGTACCAATACTAGTGAGCAGAAGCTGTGTGACTAGCCCACTGCTGGGTTTTAATGTGATCGAGGAGATAATCATGGAAAATGAGCAACAGCCAAATTGTCTCGGGTTACTGGACTTACTGTCAGAGGCAATGAGTGTCCGGAGGCACACTGTTGAATCTCTTGTCTCTGTCCTAAATGAAATGTCATTGCAGGAAGAACCAGTAAGCCCTTTGGTGAAAGTTGGGAAAAGAGGACTCACTGTTCAAAGGGGCCAGATCTGTGAGGTGAAGTGTCGCCTGAGAACATTGCCAGAGGGAGGAGCTGCATTATTTGAGCCGGCCGTCGAGAGCAGTTTGCCTGATGGGTTGGAGCTTTTTCCCGCTCTGGTTGACGTGCCTGCTGGTGCCTCAAAAATCGTGAGAATTCCCATCCAGAATCCTACACAGCACAACATATTTCTACCACCAAAAACAGTTCTGGGCCTCCAGTCTGTGAGTATCCTCCCAACTTCCCAGACATTAACCAATCAGACTAAAGACACTCTCCTGTGCTCAACACAAGTATGTGCTAATGTTGACCATCAAGATGGGATTGAAACCGCCCACAGAGCACCTTGTCCCCAAAACAAATGGCACCCCCCAGTAGATTTAGATCATTTTACTGAGAGTGAGCAAGAGGTGGTTCGCCAAATGCTCTTTGAAGAGTCTGACGTGTTCATAAAAGAGGAAGGGGACATTGGCTGTATCCCTGACTTACAGTTAAAAATCAACACAGTAGACGACAATCCTATCCAGAAATGCTACAACTCCATTCCAAAACCCCTATATGCAGAGGTAAAAGAGTATGTCCAAAATCTTCTGGACCGAGGCTGGGTTAGGAAATCTGTGTCAGCTAACTCCTCTCCCGTGGTGTGCGTGCGCAAGAAAGATCACAGCCTCTGCCTATGTGTTGATTTTCGTGAACTGAACCGTAAGACCATACCTGACCGTCATCCCTTGCCACGGATCCAGGATCTGTTGGACAGCTTGGGAGGGAATTCATGGTTTTCTATATTAGATCAAGGCAGCGCGTACCATCAGGGTTTTGTGCACGAAGAATCGAGGCATCTGACAGCGTTTAGCACCCCCTGGGGGCTGTATGAATGGGTCCGCATCCCATTTGGGCTGACAAATGCACCCGCTGCATTTCAACGGTGCATGGAGGGAGTGTTAGAGGGCATTAGAGACGAGTGCTGTGTGCCGTATTTAGACGATGTCCTCTGCTACTCTAAAACCTTTGATGAACACGTGAATCACCTCAAACAAGTGCTCTGCTGGATGAGACAACATGGCATTAAGCTCCGTCCAACAAAATGTGAACTCTTTAAGAGGAAAATCCGTTACATCGGCCGAATGGTGTCGGGGAAGGGATCCAGATCGACCCAAAAGATTTGGAAGCGGTGGTTGCTCTGAAGGAGAGGAAACCTCGCACAGTCGGAGAGCTCCGAACACTGCTTGGATTCCTGAGTTATTATCGGTCCTTTATCCAAGATTTCTCCCGACTGGCAAGGCCCCTGTTCGAACTCCTTCAGAACCCAGCTGAAGGGAGTGATGTCACAAAACCCTCGACCAGCAGGGATAAAGTCCAAGTGAAGAAGGGAGATAAGGGACAGCTCCCCTCCCGCACACCCATTATGTGGACAACTGAACACCAGAATGTTGTATCAGAGTTTGTAGAGATGCTAACTAACCCACCCATACTAGCCTACCCAGATTTCGATCTTCCGTTTATATTGCACACAGATGCGTCAAATGACGGATTGGGAGCGGTATTATACCAACAACAGGACAACAAGCTGCGTGTCATCGGGTATGGGTCCAGAACTTTGACACCTGCTGAGAGGAACTATCACCTACACTCCGGCAAACTTGAGTTTCTGGCACTCAAATGGGCTATCTGCGACAAATTCCGTGACTATCTGTATTACGCTCCAACCTTCACGCTCTATACAGATAATAACCCATTAACTTATGTCTGAGCACTGCAAGGTTAAACGCTGTGGGACATAGGTGGGTCGGGGAGTTGGCAGACTTTCACTTTGATATAAAGTATAGGCCGGGAAAAATGAATGCAGATGCCGATATGTTGTCCAGATACCCGGTGGGCCTTCAACATCAAATGGGTGAGCATACAGAGTCAGTTTCACCAGAGGTAGTTTCGGCAGTGTGGCAAGGAACTAAAGCAGTCCATGACAAGGATGTGCCCTGGATGGCTGTCCTACAACTTAACCACAAGGATTAAAGTGCTGTGGTGACAGATAGCATTTCAAGTGTCACATCTGAAAACATCAGAGCTGCGCAACAAGAAGATACAGCGATCAAAGAAGTTGTATCCTTGAAACTCAACGCATGGACTCCTAATGGAAAAGAGAAAAGAGCCATGGGAAGACAGACAAGAAGACTACTTTTTGAGTGGAAAAAGCTAGAAGTGGACAATGGAATACTCTACAGGAAAACCGAGCAACACAGACAACTGGTTCTCCCAGAAAAGCTCAAATCTGTGGCGTTGAAGAGTTTGCATAACGAGATGGGACATGTAGGTGCTGACGAGGTGATACATCTTGCCCGTGAAAGATTCTACTGGCCCTACATGCAGCAAGACATTGATGCAGACGCATCTCTTTGTCACGTAGTCCCCAAACAAAAGAGGCCCCATGTCCCACAGAAAGCCCCAATGGAATCCATCACCACCAGTGCACCCTTCGAGTTGGTCTCGATTGACTACTTACATCTGGAGCCAAGTAAGGGAGGATATGAGTATATCCTGGTCCTCATAGACCATTTCACGCGCTTTGCGCAGGCGTACCTGACGAGAAACAAATCTGGAAAGACAGCAGCTGAAAAGATATTTCAGGACTTTATCCCTCGTTTCGGGTACCCGGAGAAACTTCATCATGATCAAGGACGTGAGTTCGAGAATAGCTTGTTTCAAAGATTAGAACAACTCTCAGGAATTGCTCATTCTCGGACCACGCCTTATCACCCACAGTGCAACCCAGTCGAACAACTAAACCACACACTTCTTCAAATGCTGCGCACCCTACAAGAGGAGCAGAAAAGTGAGTGGAAAGAGCATCTGCCTCATATCGTGCACGCCTACAACTGCACGAGGCATGAGGCGACAGGTTACTCTCCGTTCTTCCTCTTGTATGGCAGGACTCCACAGTTACCGATTGACTTGCTCTTTGGTTCCAGGACAGAGACTGACACAGGCAACCATCAAACCTTTGCACAGCAGTGGGCAGATCGGATGCGAGCAGCTAATCAAATTGCTGCTGATAACAGTCAGAAGTCCTCAGCTAAAGGCAAGAAACAGTACGACAGAGGAGTGAGAGGCATTACTCTTCAGCCAGGTGACAGGGTACTAGTGAAAAATCTCTCAGAGAGAGGGGGTCCTGGGAAACTGCGTGCCTACTGGCAGAAAGTAGTACATCGCGTGGTGGAAAGAGTGGGAGATGGACCAGTCTATAAAGTACAGCCTGAGAGAGGTAGCAAGTCCCTGCGTGTACTTCATAGAAACCTGCTGTTGCCAGTAAATGACCTACCTCTTGAAGAAGAACTCCCTGTGGAGGAAAAGCAGAGACAAAAAAGACAAACACAACCTAAACAAAGCAGTGACAGCCTGGTGACAGATAGTTCTGATGAGGAAGAGGAGTATACTTACCATCATAATCTCCGAAGGAGAATCCCGTGCTATAGACTTGTAAGACCCCAGCAGCAAGGATCTGTAGTGTCACAACAGGACTCACAGAAGCAGTCTAAGCTTCGTGCAACAGCCAGAGAATTCTGCCCTCCTGTCAGACAGGAGCCTGAGAGAGCTCAGGACAGGGAGGAGGCACAGGAGGAGCCAGAGTTGGTCATAGAAGGGCCTGATCCAGTGGAAGATGGAAGTGTAGCTGTAAGAGAAGAACTGAGAAGATCACAGCGAAAAGGGAGACCAATAGAACGGTTCACATATGACACTCTGGGTCATCCATCATATCAATCTTGGAGTGCAGATGTGAACAGACTCTTATCCAACCAACTCCTTGCATTGACTCCAAGCTTTGCCCCTTTCCCCTATCCCATCCTGCCACACCAATACTATTACAATGGCTGTACTCTTGCACACTAGACACAGATTGCAAATGCCAGGAGACATTCTTTCAAGTGGGGGAGAGTGTAGAGGGTTGGAAACAATAGGAAAAAGTTGAAACAGTAGGAGAAAGTAGATAAGAGAAAAACGGACACCCCTACTATAATTTTTTATCATAATTTTTCATTCATTTTCATTCATTTCATCATTCACTTGCAGTCTCACTACTTCACCGCACTGGCACGTCCAGGCCGCTAGGTGGCGCATCGCGCTTGTGGTAGGATAGGATTTACGTGTAAAGAGGAAGTATAAATCCTGCTGCCGTGAAGTTAACACCAGCGCAACGTGTATCTCCTTTATTCTTACTACAGGCAAGACCGAGGACTTGCAGCTTCCCTGGCTATCCAGTCAGGGAGGCAACATACGCAAACAATGTCTGGCGACGAGAGCGTACACTTGGAAACGATCCTCCAGGAGTTGAGAGAGAGCAGAGAGCAGTTGGAAGAAATAAAGGAAGAAATTGTGAAAACAAACACCAGACTGGACGAGGCTGAAGGCAGGATAACAAAAGCGGAGGGGAGAATTCAGAATACGGAGGACATCCTGAAAGAAATGCTCAAGCTCCAAACCAAACTGGAAGAAAAATAACCGACCAAGAAAGCCGATCCAGGCGGGACAATGTAAGGATATACGGCATACCAGAGGGTACAGAAAAAGAGGCCTCATCCATGATCTCCTTTGTGGAAAAGTTACTCCGGGAAAACCTTGACATACCTGCAGACATGCCGCTGCAAATTGAGAGAGCCCACCGTGCACTTGGACAGCAGCTATCGGAGGGTGCACAACCAAGATCCATCCTAATAAAATTCCTTAGCTCCAGAACTAAGGAAACAATACTCTGCCTGGCATGGCAAAAGAGATGTTTCATATGGCACGGGAAGAAGATAAACCTGGTTAATGACTACGTCCCAGGTATTCTCCAAAAGTGCAGGGAATACGCTGAAATACGGAAGGTTCTGAAAAACCGACAAATCCCGTTCCAGACCCTTTACCCGGCTAAGCTTAAGGTCAGACTTGACGATGGAATCCGAGTATACGAGACGGCCAAGGGAGGCTTCGCAGGACCTGTCAAGGCGGGGACTCCCGGTTGAAATCATCATAGTGAAATCATTTAATGTATTCACTATGAAAAGCTTGAAATTTAAACTGGGTGAACCAGGCACTATAACAGTAGTATCAGTAGTAACAGTAGTAATCATTCCATTTCAACCTGCTGTTCTGGTAAATAAAAATAAAGCTATAATGACAGGGAAGTAACGGGACATTTGGTCGCAACTATCTTCAACAAGGGCCCTCTCAATCTGTCCCGAAAGAGGGGCTTTCCCTTGAAGCCTTCTGTAAAAGGCTCAAGCAGCGTCTCAAAAAGGACCCCTAGGTTGGAAGTCACCAAGGACACTTATTTTCTTTTGTTACCATGTTCCTTTTATTCTATGTTAACCAGGTTTTGTTGTTGTTTACTCTCTATTTGTTCTTATGGAGAGGGGAATGCTTTTCAAATCCATGAATGTGAAAACAAGCTCGACCAGTCAAATGCAAGATAGTCCAATAAGAATAATTTCCTTTAATGTCAACGGGATGCTTAATCCAGTCAGAAGAGGGAAAATTGTATCAAAATTAAGGAGGGAAAAAATTCAGATAGGTTTTCTCCAAGAAACTCACCTCAGTGAAATTGAACAAAATAAATTAAATAAAATGGGCTTTAAGCATGTGTATTCATCCTCTTATAAATCAGGCCACAGAAGGGCAGTGGCCGTTCTGATAGCAAATGCTGTAAATTATGAACACCTGTCTGAATTTAGAGATAAAGAGGGGAGATATATTTTGCTAATTGGTAAAGTGGTAGGAATCTATGCTCCCCCAGGCAGTGGATGGTCATTTTACAGACAGATAATTGAATTAATGACTTCAAAAGGTCAGGGGACTGTCATATGCGGGGGTGACTTAAATACATGTTTAATTCCAAAATTAGACTCTTCAAGGGGGAACCCAGACTTCAGTGGTATCAATAAAAAGATAAACAATTTGATGAAAGAAACAGGTATTATAGACGTGTGGAGAGAAATATATCCTTCCAGTCGGGATTATACTCATTACTCATCCCCTCACGGCACATACTTTAGGATAGACTATTTTTTCATCTTTAAAAGTGATCTCCATGGAGTAGTGCAATGTGATATTGGTCCAATCGCTCTGTCGGATCACAGTCCCATATATATGTCAATACACCTTAACAATAAACCGAGGACGACTTTTTGGAGATTAAACTCAAATATCTTAAATAATACACAAATCAAAAATAAATTAGAAAATGAAATCAAAGTATATCTTGAACTTAACAATAATGGAAAGGTGAGGCCGCCCGTGCTTTGGGACACGCTCAAAGCTGTAATTAGGGGGAAGATAATTTCTATTACTTCTCACGAGAAAAAACTTAGACAACAAAGGCTTAAGAATCTAGAGGACAGATTAAAGCAGTTACAGAAAGAAAAGAAGAAAAAGAAAAGAAAAAGAAAAGAAACCTTAGATCCAGAAATTAGTTCAGACATTAAGAAAACAAAGAATGAAATAGATGACATAAATACACAAGAAATTAAGAAAAAAATGTTGTTTACAAGGCAACGTTATTATGAAGTAGGAGGAAAATCTTTGAAGCTTCTGTCTTATAGATTGCGAAAACAACAAGCTGAATACACTATACATAAGATTCGAAACCCCGAATCAGGAAAAAATGAGACAAGCTTAGATAGAATAAAAGAAAATTTCGAGAAGTACTATAAATCACTATACTCCCAAACCCAAACAGATGATGACCCCCAAATTGACACTTTCTTAGCTACAGTGAATCTACCCTCCATTACTGAGGAGCAAAATCAAAAACTGGTTGCAGAAATAAGCAAAGAGGAACTATACTCAGCAATTAGGAGATTTAAAACAGGAAAGTCCCCGGGCCCGGACGGCTTTGGCCCTGATTGGTATAAATCAATGCAAGAACACCTTGGTGACACTTTATTAAAAACCTTTAACTGGGTGCTAAAAGAAAGAGAAATCCCGCCCTTTTGGAGAGATGCAATCATCTCGGTTATACCGAAAGACAGAAAAGACAAAATAGAATGCGGTAACTATCATCCCATTAGCGTATTAAATGTTGACTATAAACTGTTTACGTCAATACTGAGCAAGAGAATTGAAAATATCCTACCAGAACTCATTCACTTGGATCAAACAGGTTTTATTCGTCAAAGACAAATGCAAGACAGCGTTAGGAGAACCTTACACATTATTAGACACGTCACACAACATAATATAGAGTCAGCCATACTAAGTCTAGATGCAGAGAAGGCATTTGACTCTGTCGAGTGGTCCTTCTTGTATACACTATATGAGAGACCATCTGCAAGGATAAAAATCAATGGTGAGCTAACAAATTCTTTTATTCTAGAACCGGAACAAGACAAGGATGCTGTGCTTCCCCCCTTCTATTTGCCTTGTTTATAGAACCCTTAAGCCAATATATAAGACAAAATAGAGATATTAAAGGAATAGACATGCCAACAGGGGAGCACAAATTGGCTCTATTTGCGGATGACGTGTTAATCTACTTAGTGCAGCACACACAGTCGCTTCCCAAACTCATGAATATCCTAAATAACTATGAATCACTCTCAGGTTATAAACTTAATATACAAAAGACTCAAATAATGATATTTAACTATGATCCACCAAAACACATTAGAAGTAGCTACAAATTGAAATGGGACACAGAATCAATAAGGTATCTGGGTATCAATCTTCCTACAGATACATCAAAATTATATGATCTCAACTATGGACCAATAAATGAGAAAATAAAATTAGATTTATCAAGATGGAATGTAATTCCATTTTTGAATTTAAGCACTAGGGTAGAATCCATCAGAATAAACATTTTACCAAGATTATTATATCTTTTCCAGACCCTGCCAATTAATGTTCCACCTAAACATTTTATAGAGTGGGACAGATTGATATCCAGATACTTGTGGCAAGGGAAAAAACCTAGAATCAAGTTAAAACCCTGCAATTAAAGAAGGATTGTGGTGGAATGGACCTCCCATGTTTACAAATATATTATTATGCGGCTCAACTAAGGCCCTTGCTGTGTTTATGTACTCAGCAAGGTGGAAGGAGATTGAACATCTACTGGCGGAAGGGATCCCACTAGAAGCAATTTTAACAGATGAGGAACTACAAAAAAAAATTGCTAACAAGGGTAACCAGTGGTTCAACTTATCACTAAAAATATGGCAGGAAACTATAAAACTATGTAGGTTAGAAGTTCCTGCAAAATTGTTGAGATGGTGTGCCTACGATTCAAACTTTTTGCCGAATAGATCTGATGATAGATTCAAAAAACGGACCACAAAAGGTCTTACTAACTACTATACATTTGTCCA
Organism: Pagrus major; assembly: GCF_040436345.1. NCBI lineage: Eukaryota > Metazoa > Chordata > Actinopteri > Spariformes > Sparidae > Pagrus > Pagrus major. Next base: position 601,995 of record NC_133229.1, read on the forward strand.
CAAGGGGGCGTTCCAAAACTTTGGATCCCTACAGGAAAAACATGACCTGGAAAAGAACGATTTCTTTAGGTACCTTCAAGTTTGACACTATTTTGGTCGGAATTTGAGCACAGCTTTGAAAACAGAAGAATTAGGTATCCTAAAACTATTTTTGTCAGCATCTAAATCAACGACATGCAGCAGTATCATCTCCAAAATGTACAAAGGTATTCTTCAATGTAAATCAGATAACTCACTTTATATAAAAATGAAATGGGAGAAAGAAGGTAATTTTAACATCTCCGAGGAGAGTTGGCAAAGAGTGTGTGCAATACAATGGAGTTCAACTAGTTCGTCCACGTGGTGTGAATTCTGCTGGAAAAATATTGTACGTTTCTTTATTACTCCAAAGCAAAATGCACATTTTGGAGATGGCAGCAGTTGTTGGAGGCTCTGTGGGGAAAACAATGCCAACCACTTCCACATATTCTGGAGCTGCCAGGTTCTTATCCCCTACTGGCAAGAAATACATAAACATGTAAACAATGTATCTGGTAGTAGTATTCCTCTCAGATGTGATACTATTTACATGGGTGATATCCAATTAGACAGATGGAGTAATAACGACAAGAAACTTGCTCATATACTTCTGGCAGCAAGTAAAAAGGCTGTCGAAAGGAGATGGCTAAAATCAGACCCACCAACTATTGAAGAGTGGATAGAAATAATACATGAAATTTATATTATGGAGCAACTATCATTTTCCCTCAGGATCCAAAAAGAAAAATTTTACCTGATTTGGACCAAGTGGACTGAGTACATCAAACCAGTTGGATCAGATTTTAATTGACTTGACAATATGTTTGAAGAGATGTTGACATAATTAATGGATTTATGTACTAGACACAATAGGAAATGTAGGTATGGACATCAATAAGAAACGATGTGTATGTAAGTTTCTGTTTGATCTTGTTTTATGTATGCATGTATGTGGATATATGTAGATATGTGATATGTGTGTGTAGGTATATATGTAGATATTTATGTGTGTATGCATGTGTATGTGGTTGTTTGTATTCCTTACCATAGAACTCTGGTGAACCATGGAGTGAAGAGCTTCCCATGTTCGATTATATATAGTTAACTATGCCCTACTGTTTAAAAAAAATAAAAATACTTTGGAAGGGCAACATTTGGATAAATGAAAAGTCTCAAAATATGTTGCGTGACTTTATCAGTAGTACAGCTGTAACTGGGTGAGACAATATGTAAGAATGTATTTGCCAAAATAAAAAATTTTTAAAAAAAAAAAGAAAGTTGAGAAGAGCTGCATGATTAAATTATTTTATCCCCTTTCAAGTTAGCCGGGCGCTAAACTGGAAGTAAGCCAGCTCGGTCGGTGATCCAGGTATTTTCATACCCAGGAAGTTGCGCTCTTTTGGCTTTGAAACACCACTGAGCAGCTTTCATAGGAATAAATGGGGCTCCAACACTGTGTCTGGTACTAAAATGTCCTTGAATAGACCACATCCCAAATTCTTTCTTTATTAACGCGCCACATCCAGATGTTGATAATGTGTCATCACTTCACGCAGCAGAATTTAGCATGTTCACCCGGATCTAACGTTTAGATCAAAGCCGAGCCGAGGTGATAAAAACCTGTGTCTACTGCAGAGTCAATTGACCCGTGTGTAAATGCCGAGTTCACACATTCCCATTGCACACAAAAGCCTGATCTTAGCGGGTTTAAGTGGGATTTTTGACCAGTGGAAAAGGGGTATTAGTAATTTTTCTTCTCACGATTATAGGAAGCACAGGGGGTGGTGAAGCTGTACCCTCACCAAGACGTGACCCCATGGTTCCTAGATGGTCTAGCCACACCATGACTCCATTCAACCTCCGTTCTTCCCCTGGCTATCAACCCCTTCTAACCTTGACCTTGACCCTGTTCTGCTATCTTATCTTAAATATTCTAGCCTTTTCAAATAAAACTACTTAGTGCTATATAGTGTTGGGGTCTTGGTTGGTGAATTAATAAGATGTGATGGTTAAAATTATAAACATGACAAGACCGAGGTTTTGAAATGATCAAACAATTGTGTCTTCTGTTGGTGTTTGTCCTTTGCTTCTCAAGGCTGCCTCAGGTGTGAAGCCTCAGTTTGATGGTGTGAGTGAGTGTTTCAGGATATCCAAAGGACAGTGGTGGTTCACAGGACACTCTGCAGTGTGTATCCACATGGCATAGCATGGCAGTCAGTGACACTTAATCTAGACAATCTAAACTCTTATTTTGACAGCAGATGCTACCAGTCTGAGAAAAAGAGCCACATGTGCATCACCTCTCATCTTTCCTCTCATCCTGGAGGTCTTTTCATCTTTGAAAGGAAACTCTGGTGCTCACTCTGGCTTTTGGATCAGAGGCAGTGTCGTCCTAGTTTAGCAGGCCTGAGCTGTTAATCTGTTCCTTTTTCAAATCCTTTCCCTCCTTTCCCTGCTCACTTTGACTTACTGTAATTCAGCAACAAAAAACATACATTTTATATTTCTAAGCATACATACTATTAAAAACACACCAGTGAGCCACGGTGTTGCACTTGGTGACATGTTCCTTCATTATATGAACACACATGCTGTAGTTTGTAGACACTGTCCTCCTGCCTAAAATACTCACTCACATATTCGCCACTGAAAATAGTCCCCAACAAAAGCACGACTTCCTCCTGTTTGAGTAACCTTATAGCAGTAGGCCATTTTTTTGTGAAATACACTTAGCTTTGTGTGATCTGACCTTGGCTGTTTGGGGACAGTAAACACAGACTGCACAGACAGTTCTGCTGTCAAATTTCAGCAAATCATGTAAGACAAAAGTGTGCTTTGTTTTCCTGAAGACCTGAAGAGGTTTCAGAAATAGTTCCAGCATGTAACTCTACACGTTACAAATCTACACTATTTAACTTGAAAACATGTTAAATACCCGCAATGGTTTATTTTTATAATGAGCAACACACGTGAGTATATTGCTCCCATCATGTAATTTTTTTTTTATTTATTGTTTGATTCTGTAGACCTGATCTGAGTGGATAATCATTTGTTTAAGTTGACTGCAGGGACAGAGAGAGAGAGAGATCGACTGCTGGATGAGCTAGATTGTCTTTTAACAAGAGATCGAGCGGCACATTGCACTGTGTCTCAATAGAGACGGTCTATAGATGTTTACAAGTGGGCGGGCCCAGGCCCGGAAGTCTGCTTGTATGGACGTTCCTTTGTCTGCCTTTTGTTGTTGCTTTTTGGATTTTGGACTTTCATATCAGCTCATCATTTCAGCTCACCAGTTGTTGGTGGTGTTGTTGTTTGGGTCCCTTAGAGTGATCAATATTTTCATCTAACTCTGTAAAAAACTGTTTACTGCAGCCTACATCTGTAGTTAGAACCATTGGCCTTGGGTTTTAGTCTCATAAAGAGTAGGGTAGTCAGTAGGGATGTGCTGAGTACTCGGCTAAGATGAGTATCCAGTACAGATGATGAACTTTTTACACGCATGAGTATCATACGGAAAATCAGCCATGTGTCCACATCACACGCATCACCTCCCCGACATGCTGCAGCTCTGCTGCGCCATACACACGCACACACATACACACACACACACACACACACACACACACACACACACACACACACACACACACAGCCTCACCATTGTCACAGAGCAAACTTCGCGACCCTACTCTCTTCTTTGCTTCTACACCGGGTTAGGTTCTTCCATCGGTGCACTCCTTCCCCAGTTTGTAAAATATCTTTAGCCAAGTTATTGGGAGAACTTGGCTCGTACTGGGGGCGGTGCCATCACGACTTACGCCTGTGATTCACATTGCTTCTACTGGTTATTCTCCCATTGGCTCTCCTTGACTTTTGTTTGTAGAATATCTTCACTCAGCAGAGTGCTTTCCACAAGAATACAGTGGCAAGCTGAATGCATACTGTATGTGTCTGTTTGCATAAAGCACCAAAATTCACACCCTCAATTCATTTCAATAGATAATAAAATATGAGTAAAGATCTAAAACTCCTCCTCCTCACACACACTGCCTAACATAATGGAAATACATTTAATTGTTTTAGCCTAGGTGTTTGACTGCATACACAATATATAAACATAATACACATTGAGAGTCACGTGGGGCCTACGGGAAAGATGGCGACACACTAGGAGAGCTCCTGACAACCATCAACTAATTACATAGATTAGGAAACATACACTTCGTTTTTGAACATATTATTAGTGGCCTCTACTTAAGTAGTGTTATTGTCAGTAGTCGACCGACAATTTTCAACTTCTCGGCGAAATGGCAAACAATAGCAAAGCAAACTTTTTCAAAAGTGCGTCGATGAGAAGCAAGCTAGCTACGAAAGGCAGCCCACTGCCTGAGAACGCCTCACCTACAAGAACACCAGAGAGCAACCCTCCACCGAATAAATCTGAAACAAGAGACCCTGGCACTGGAAGGAATATCGATGAAAATATGTTCGAGGAAATACGAAAGATGAGCGCTACTCTACAAGAGGTGGCGGGGGATGTGGTCGCAATTAAAGAGACAACAAAAGAGTTAAAAGACTTGTTAGCTTACATTCAAGAAAGACTTGGAGAGGCAGAACAGCCGATATCGGACATAGAGGATATGCATGCAGGGATGAAGAAGAACATGGAGAAATGTGACAAGAGACTAGAAATACTGTGGACACGTGTGGAAGACCTCGAAAACAGAAGCAGGAGGAATAATATCAGGATGGTGGGATTGAAAGAAGGTAAAGAGGAGACGGGCAAAGTGGCTCAGTATGTGGAAGAGATTCTGTATGAGGGGCTCGGTCTCACTGGCAGCAGTTTCGAGATAGAGCGGGCCCATCGGTCTCTCGCCCCTATGCCTAACCCAAACAAACCACCTAGGACCATCATGATACGCTTCCTATATTCATCAGCTCAAGACAGGGTGCTACAGGTGGCTAAGGAGAAACGTGGAATCAAGTGGGAGGGCTGTAAGTTGTCTTTCTTTGAAGATCTGACAAGGGAGCTGGCGGAGAAAAGAAAGACCTTTATGCCGGTGAAGAGACGCCTGCACGAGCTTAATGTGAGACACAGGTTGGTATATCCTGCTGCCTATCTTTACATGGAAGGGACAAAAGAAAACATTCCAAGACAGCAAGGAGACGGAGTTTATGTAAGTTTATGCAAGACTCTAAATAGAGGACCATGGGACTTGATACTGAGAACATGACGAAATATGGGTGAACCTATGGAAGTAAGGTAACTGTTATTTTGATGGGTTTGTCGGGCCGGAAGGTCGTGTTGCCTAGGAAACCGCTAACGCGGCTCACGGACCAAGTCAAGTTTGTTTAGTTCAGTCCATGTTCAGTCAGGACGGGAGGGGATTGCTTAGCAACAGTAAGTTCTGGGTTGCTTTGCTTGAGGGTTTATTATTTTCGTTCATGTTTGTTTTTTGTGTTAAGACAGTGTATTTGAGTTAGCCTAATAATTCTCTGAACAGTTTAAAGAATATTTGTTTTGTTAAAATAACAACCATGACAGATAAATTGCAGTCACAACCACAGTACTATTACAAGCTTGACAATTATGGTTGACAGGTATATTAATATGATATCATGAAACATAAATGGATGTGGAAGCCACATTAAAAGGAGGAAGCTTCTGACGTATTTGAAATCCAAAAATACAGATATAGCATTTATTCAAGAGTCGCATATAATGGGGGATGAAGAGGCGGTCAAATTTTAAAAAAGTTGGGTAGGGAAAGTTTATCATAGCTCCTACTTGAGCAAAAGGAATGGGGTGATGATTCTCATCAATAAAAATTTAAGCTTTGTCATGCTAAAACAATACAATGACATGGAAGGACGACTTATTTGTATTGAAGCCTTGATCAATGGGATTAGGACAATATTATGCAATATATATGCTCCAAACAAGGAGGAGCCTGATTTTTTCCATGAAATTAAGTGGTAGGACATATGGAGGGTCAGGTTATAACAGCAGGTAATTTCAATCAGGTAATGGATGGGATGATCGACAGGAGCAGACCCAGTAGTAAATCTTCACCCAAAGATAGAGCTGCAATTAAGATGTTGGCAGAGGATATGAACCTAGCAGTTATATGGATATTAGTGAACCCACCTTTTACTCCCACTGCCACAAGTCACATCCAAGGATCGATTTTTTCCTGATATCAAATACATTAGTAGACTCAGTTGTGAACTGTGAGATAGGTGCCATTGCCCTCAGCGACCATGGTACAGTGGAGTTACATGTTGACTTGAATTCAGACAAAGTAAAAAGGGGTCATTGGAGGCTCAATACCATGCTGCTGAAAGACAAATCTTTTAGTGACGCATTATCAAAGGATCTTCAATTTTTCTTTGAAACTAATACTGGCTCCACAGAAAAAATATCCTCTGATGGGGAAGCATCTAAGGCATTTATAAGGGGGAAATCATCGCCCACTCTTCAAAAGTGAAAAAAGAAAATAGAAAGAAAGAAGAAAAATTAGACCAAGAGATACGTAATTTGGAGAAAGACCTGGCAAGACAGTATTCAGATCACTTATATCAAACCATACGCAATCTGAAATATCAGCTACATGACATATATAATAAAAAAGCTGAGTATGCTTTATTCAGACTTAAATCCAATTTTTATGAAGGGGTGAAAAAAATGGCAGACTATTAGCTCGGCAATTGAAACAACAAGACAACTCTAATAACATTCCAATGATTAAAAAGGGCAATGGGGTAGTGACTTCATCAAAGGACATTAATGAGGTTTTTGAAAAGTTTTATAAAGACCTCTACACATCCACCTGTACGCCTGACACAGAAGAAGTAGAGACATTTTTAGGTCTTAACCTACCTACTATCTCTAGTGAGCAAAAAAGAACAGCTGGATGCTCCTATAACAGAGGAAGAAATTAGAACCACTATCCTCTCCATGAAAACCGGGAAGTCACCAGAAATGGATGGCTTCCCGGTTGAATACTACAAGAAATATGTTGATATTTTGGCTCCCATTCTACTTAAGGTGTATATGGAAGCACTGGAAACAGGCACTCTGCCTGATTCATTTTATGATGCATTAAGTACTCTCATTCCTAAAAAGGACAGAGATTCATCAGACCCATCTAATTTCAGACCTGTAAGCCTTCTTGGTGTAGATTTTAAGATCTTGACAAAGACACTGGCATCACGTATAGGAAAAGTTCTACCAGACATCATAAATGGTGATCAAGTAGGATTCATTAAAAATAGGTCCTCAGTTGATAATATGCGAAGACTTGTGCATCTCACATATTTGAGTCGCTCTAATTTGGTACCAGTTGCAGCCCTCTCACTTGATGCCGAGAAAGCTTTTGACCGGGTGGAGTGGAGGTTTCTTATGTTAGCGCTTTCCAAGTTTGGATTCGGTACTGTTTTCTGTAACTGGTTGAAGATTCTTTATTCCAACCCGAGAGCAGCTGTTTTCACAAATGGGCTGATATCAAACTTTTTTTGCCTTTCCAGGGGGACTAGACAGGGCTGCGCTCTCTCCCCACTGCTTTTCACGATAGTATTAGAACCACTGGCCTCAGCAATCAGAGCTAATTTGAGAATTAAGGGTGTGCGTGCGGGGGGGGGGGGGGGGGGAGCACAAGCTGTTAATGTATGCTGATGATATTTTAGCAGTGATAGCAGACCCTGTCGATTCTCTGCCGGTGTTATTAGAATGTATTAACACATACTCCAAACTGTCAGGTTACAAGATAAATTGGCACAAATCGGAGGCCATGCCTTTATCAAACACATGCCATTCTAGTTATGTTACTTCATTTAATTTCAAATGGATGCCTTCAGGTATGAAATACTTGGGTATCAAATTAAATCCAAATTTGGATGAAATAATGTTGTCAAATATGGAACCACTCCTCCAAAAGATAAAATTGAATCTGGACAAATGGGAAAAATTGAAAATTACTTTATGGGGAAAAATTAATGTGATTAAAATGGTGGTTGCCCCACGATTCAATTATGTCTGCATGATGTTACCTGTTTGTATAACACCACAGCTCTTTAAAAGACTTTTTATGGGACAAGAAGAGACCAAGGATTAATATGAAGAAAATGTGGTCACCAAGGGACATAGGAGGAATGGCTCTGCCCAATGTTAGACTATATAATCTATCGTTTGAAATGTCCAGACTGTCTAAGCATTGCGAGGGAACTGACCCGGAGCTGAGCTGGATCAAAATTGAGCAGGAAATGGTAAGCCCCTACAAACCTTTGGATGTTCTCTCACATGGCTCAACTACTAATGGACATGATTATTCTTCAAACCCAGTATTGGCTCATTCTAAGGCGGTATGGAGAGAAGTACACAGGATGTGTGGTGTGTCACACTTAGACAATTATATGCCTCTATATGGCACAACCCTGCCATACGTATTGGGAAAGACGGTTTACTGGAATCAATGGCTTATGAAAGGAATATGTAACGTAAATGACCTATATTCTGATAGAGTGTTTATTTCCTTTTCTGAACTTAAGCAAAAACATGATTTGGAAAGTAAAGGTCATTTTTGGAAGTTCTTACAAATTAGGGACAGTATAACTAAGGGTCAATTCATTCAAGACAAGAATCCAGTGATAGAATTTCTGGAACTACCTGGTATAGCACGCAGGGCAGCTGTGTTTTACAAGATCTTTAATAGGTTACAGAAAAATATATGTAAAAATCTGAGATTTGTCTGGCAGAAAGACCTAGGATGTGAGCTGAATGAAGAAATCTGGCTAAGGATATTAGCAAATACTGGGAAATATATTAAGGAGGCTAAGGGGAAATTTACTCAATACAGATTAATACATAGGTTTTATTTTACCCCATCTAAGCTTCACAGAATGGGCTTGTTGGCTAATAACTTATGCTGGAAATGTCAGGAAGAGACAGGAACATTCTTACATGCTATTCTGGAATGTAAATGTATTAACCCATTCTGGGAAAAAGTAATAGAATACATAGGGAAATAGGTGGGGTTAACAATACCTGTATCACCAAGATTATGCCTACTGGGGGACCAAACAGAATTGCCCAGTATATCAAAGTATGACCTTGCAGTGATAAAGTTAGGGGTTGTTACAGCTGCCCGAATAATTCTCAGGGTTTGGAAAAGTACATCCTTTCCCGATCTTAAATAAATCTTAAATAAATGTTGGAGGCTGTATCATATGAACACGTTAGCTAGAATCAATGATGATGTGGATAACTTCAAGAGGTCATGGGACCGCTTTCTCGCTTGTAATACTGTTATGACACTGTGATGATTTGACTGACTGCATTGCAACATTGTAATTGTTGAATGTTTATATTGGTTGTTTTAAATATGAGCATTTACAATGGGCCTTACTAAAAGGAACACTGTCTGTTTATATGTTTAAACAAATAAATAAAAACTTTAATAACCAAAAAAACACAATACACATTATTAATTAACCTGTGTTGTACTTTGTGTAGAATTAAAAAGGAGATGTCATGACTTTCCGTCAAAAATATCTAGTTTTTGTCATCCTTGAACGGTAATTGTCTTGACGTCTGCTTAAACATAAAATGGTGTCATGCTTACAAATGTTGAAACACCAAAAAGCTTGTTCTGTAAATATTCTTACTATTGTGATCAAAGACATTGATCTGAAGCTAAATTCTGAGGCAGATCTGTTACTTTTTTTATATAGCAACTTATGATCAGCCCATATCAATTTTTTGGTGCAAATTACGTCCTGTTTAAGCACCACCCACTTCCAGGTTGTGCCCCGCCCACTTTGAGTATGGATATGGATACAGATAATTTGTTTGGTTGAACAGATAGTAAGTATTGAGACTGAATAACACGTTGTTGGTTTTGGTCTTTTCATGGGATTTGCTGAAAATAAGAAAAGTACAGAGTAACACCAGTTTATTTTGAAACTTGTCAAAATTCCCAAATAATCCTTGCCTTACAGATGTCCATACTGTACAAATACAAATCATCATCATACATGCATCACTACATACAAAACTGCCCTAAATCATGTAAAGCCATGCAGTGGGAACAACTGAAAAAGCAGAAATATGATTGCAAAAAACTTGGCAGGCACTGAGATGTGAATTGTCCTTTAATTCTATTTCTTCAGTATGCAGGTCAATGCCATGCACAGCAGTAGCTTCATTAGGTAGCGCAGAGTAAGTGCTTTCAGAGGCTGCCTTCCTGTTCACTGCTGCTGGGAACATGGAGCTCTGGCTCCTCAACAAACATCTGTATTTGTATGAGGGCAATTCTGATGTTTGCAGCAGTAAATTCTCTCTTATAGTTTTTTTCACAGACACACATTCACCACGGTCAGACTGCTTTGCCAACCCACAGTGCTGCACGTTTTGAGTTATGAGCTTGACTTCTTTTCCAGATGGATGCTTGACTGCTGCAGGATCTTACCTGCTGCAGCTTTGGCCACAACTCAGATTGTTGGAACAGGTACAAAATCACTCATTCATTCTGTGTGTGTGTGTGTGTGTGTGTGTGTGTGTGTGTGTGTGTGTGTGTGTGTGTGTGTGTGTGTGTGTGTGTGTGTGTTCATACGTGTGTTTAGCCCTCATGTACTGAGGGGCAGCAGGTTGGTAGATAACTTTTAGCATTGCCTCCTTTTGAGCTTCTTGTGGGTGTTGGGAGTGTTTGATGTAATGTCTCCTCATAAGAAGCAGATGGCTGAGCGAGCAGAGATATTTCAATACTTGAGGATTAAAGACAGGTAAATCATGCAGGCTGCAAAATGTAACAGTATCATGTTTTGCAATATCACAGCTGTTTTTTATTGTAACTCATGAGTCCACTCCCCTTTTTAATCAGATACAGTTGTGAATTGAATGAACTTCAACTGCAGACACAGCTTGTTGTATGTTCAAATGCACATTTGTTAATCCATTTGTACAAGCAGTATAACTGCCCTGCTTTCTTTGTACATGTCCACATTTACATGTACCCATTTGTTTTGTAGAGGAACTCACACGGTTCTGCTGGCAGTAGAGAGGCCATGTCATCACACCATTAAGCCTATCATCACTAATTACTCAGTGTCATGGAAAAGACAGTCTTTAGGAAACATGCTGTCGACACTTTGGGTGCTGCCTGAAAAATCAGACCCTTGTTCAAAAATCTGTGACACTCAAAGAGTGTTGTTCACAGGTGGGAAGCACTTGTCATTAATTCATTTGACATACCAGGTGGATAGTTTGCCTTTCCAACAGCTCTGAAGTCTGCTCCAGTTCTGAATTAGCACTTTGCAGGATGTTGTCGGTGTTAACAGAGCTATCCTTGGTTTGGGATCTGTGAAATGGAAACACAACAATCCCCGTTTCCACATGAGAGTCAGCACAGAGCTACTGAGGAAGCATGGTGGAAACTCCACGGCATCATGCTGTGAGTTGGATTCCAATTCATGTGACTTGAGAGGATTATCAGTGTTAGTTTGCCATAAACATAATTGAAAAATAGTTGCCATATAGCTCTCGTGATGAGTCAGAGAAGGTCGACGTGAATATTCAACACTATGAATGTGGAACCTCTAAACCTTTGTTGTTATACAGGGTCACAGCAACATTTAAATGGAATGGTAAATAGACTTGTATTTCTATATATATATTTCTATAAATGTCTATAAACTGCTCACTCTGAACTGGACCTCTCATGTTGCTCCAGTGAAATCATCCTGCTCTCTCCCACCACCTGGGAGAGAGCAGGATGATGGATAAGCTGTCATTGCTGCTGGTGAAGGAGTCTCACAGCACTGGGCAGCTCCTTCAGCAACAGACTGATACACTCCAAGTGTGTGAAGGAGAGGTATCGCAGGTCCAAGTGTGTGAAGGAGAGGTATCACAGGTGCTTCCTTCCTGCTGCTGTCAGACTCCACAACCAGCACTGCTCCCAGAAGACCTCACTGTGCACTGTGCAATAAAAACTCTATACATAACTCATTTCTCATTTTGGTTTGCACTAAGTGGGCAATTTTCATACTCATATTTATTATTTATTAATAACAATACACTGCCCACACTGTTTATAAGTACACTGTTTATATTTGTACATATTATGTATATACAATTCTATTTCTATTTCTGCTCTAGCTCTTCTTCTTACCTTTTTATTATATTGTTTATTTTTTACTATTATTATTGTTTATTTTTATATTAACTGTCCTCTGGCTGCTGTGACGCACAAATTTCCCCGTTTACGGAACTAATAAAGGAATTCTGATTCTGATTCCGATCAGCAATCACGGGTGTGCACACCGCAAGCAAAGTGATGTAACATTCAGCTCCCCTCCAGCACCAGTCAGCAGTCAACATTACAGAACACAGACACCCGACAATGGAGGTCACCTCCGTAGATCACTGCTGCAGTAAGGTTGATAAACAGGAGTGAAGATAAATCCCAAAAGTTTTTAATCCCAAAAGTTAAAAGGTAATCTCTGAGCTCTCCTCCCGTCGGCAAACACCTCCTGATCAGAGAAGAATCTGATGTGACTCCAGATGTTTATTCCTCCAGAAGGTCTGGATCTACACCAACACTCAGCTGAGCAGCGGCTTTTGCTGAGGTAACTAGAAGATACATGTTCTGAAGTTTCAATGTCTGTAAAGCACTTTGAAACATCTTTGTGTATGAATAGTGTTACATAAATAAGTTTATCTTGTCTTACAAAACATATTCTGGATACTTTTATTTATTTAATTTGTGGGTTTACTTACTTATGTGTTTATCTGAAAGAGGACACATTCATTAACATTGTAAGGTCGCCCAAGTCTACCTTGACCTGTAGTAATTATGGTGATGAACATGTTTTCTTGTGTAGTCTTTTGCCATAATTTTAATTACCATGATGTGTTTAAACATATCAGGAGCCTATGGTTGGGGATCATTAATGGACACGGATCATTGATGTGGACTGCTATTATTATTTTTTTTTTTTTCTTTCCTGGCAATGTGTTAAATGGGGGAGAGGGGAAAGATCGCGAGAGTTGACGCGCGCAACAGGTGGAGACCGGCGGAGTTTTGGAGGACGTGGACGGCAGCATTGTCCAGTGGATCTCCTCAGGATATTCAAAACAAAACCGAAGCTGGATTATAATATACCACTGGAGTACTGCATGCCCGGGATCCGGTTGCCAAACGGGCTGGGTGAGCTTGGCGTTGGTGTTCCTCTTTTTGGGCTTTAGACATACGGCGGCTCGCCACGTTTCCACCTGGCAAGGTAGTTTTCTTTTGATACTTTCCTTTTGGAACTAATTATTTCTTGGACTCTTTACGTTGGATTTTGGACATTTGAACTGTGGGGATTTTTCGGAGTTATTGTGGGTTTATTGGCCAAATGTTTGATTGTATTGCGGTGTGCCACTTTCCTTTTGTTTGGTGTGTGTGTCCGGGTTGGACATAATTTAATTTATTCTCTGTTAATACAGTGTAAGGAATCTAACCTCCTGTGTGTTTTCGTTTCTTTATAATTTATTCCGTCATTTTCATAGCTGTAAGGGAGAGATTTGCTATTTAATTTTGGGGGGTTTAAATTAGTTTCCGGCCAGCCGGTAGTGACCATTAGCTGCATTTATCAGGTTCGTCCGTCCCCTCAGAATTTGCGTTGTACTATTCCTTTGAGTGTTAATAGTTGAGGGAGATTGTTACAACATAAATGTGAAATAAATGTACCAGATTGGCCAAAAGTTAAGTCAGTATTATCTGCAGTCCCTGCACTATGCAGTATGAATTGGATATTAAAAACATCAAACAAAAGGCAAGGCCATTTTCCTTACGTAACATCACAGAGAGCTACAGAAATGCAGCTGTACAAGCAAATTCTAACAATTTGTGATACAGTGTACACAGTGCTTAAAGTTCAGACTGCTGTCAGACTTCAGATATGTGAAGTAGACAAAGCAAGATTGTTTTCAAAAATAATGGTTGCACTACGTTCGTCAAATTTTTCAACCAGCTAGCAAAAGGACTTTACTGGTTGGACGTCATCATCAGAGAGGCAAAGTATAACTGATGTAACTGAAACCTCGTAGAGTCGGCCCTGTATATAAGCTAAATGACAAAACTAAATAACTGCAGTTGTCAATTTGTCCAGACTTGCAATTTTCAGCTTTTTTAAAACGTTTCCTTTACAAAACTTGATATTTTACTATCTTTATGACAAACTGTGACTTTCTTGACTTGAATAATTATCATGGCAAAACATCACGTGTGTACTTCATGGCACAATTCAAACACAATCAAAAAAATAATTATCTCTTGCAATTCACTACTATCCATTTTTTTCAGTAATAAGGACCCATGTGTAGCCCCAGAAGGGTCAGAATTTAGCCTCTCTAGTGTTTACCAGTCGTGATGCTCAGAGAGAATAGATGGAAAAATGGGCTTACTGGTTTTTGCAGTGTCCTCTATCATCAGCTCTAGTATACCTACCTGTAGTTTTCTTTACAAATTTAGTCAAAATGGACAGAGACAGAATTTTAATTGGGTCTCAATATTTCACCAAATTTCTGAACTTTCAAGGTTATCTTCATTTGGCCTTTTGTCTATCACTCCAGTCTCTATTCTGCCTTCAAAGGATAAGGCTGAAGATGTGTGATTATTTTGTTATTGTCAAAAAATCCCACAGGAAGACCAAAATCTACTATGCAATACACTGTGTGTACAATTATTAGACAAGTCAGTATTTTGACCATATCATCATTATTATGCATATTTTCCAACTCCAAGCTGTATAAACTGGAATGCTTATTGGATTTAAGCATATCAGGTGGTGTGTATTTGTGTAATGAGGGAGGGTGTGGCCTAAGGAGATCAACACCCGATATCAAGGTGGGTGGGGAAAAAATGGGCCAAAAAAGAGATTTAACTGACTCTGAAAAGTCAGAAATTGTAAAAAGTCTTTCAGAGGGATGCTGCACTCTTGAAATTGCTAAGATATTGGGGCATGATCACAGAACCATCAAACGTTTTGTTGCAAATAGTCAACAGGGTTTGAGAAGAATCAAATGTGAAGCTACCAGGAACCCATTATCCTCCAGTGCTGTGATATTCCAGAACTGCAACCTACCTGGAGTGCCCAGAAGTGCAAGGTGTTCAGTGCTCAGAGACAGGGCCAAGGTAAGGAAGGCTGAAACCCGACCACCACTGAACAAGACACATAAGTTGTAATATCAAGACTGGGCCAAGAAATATCTGAAGACAGATTTTGCAAAGATTTTATGGACTGATGAGGTGAGAGTGATTCTTGACGGACCAGATGGATGGACCCGTGGCTGGATCAGTAACGGGCACAGAGCTCCACTTCGACTCAGACACCAGCAAGGTGGGGTACTGGTATGGGCTGGTATTATTAAAGATGAGCTAGTTGGACCTTTTCCGGTTGAAGATGGACTCAAACTCAACTCCCAAACCTACTGACAGTTTTTAGAAGACACTTTCTTCAAGCAGTGGTACAGGAAAAAGTCTGCATCTTTCAAGAAGACCATGATTTTTATGCAGGACAATGCTCCATCGCATGCATCAAAGTACTCCACTGCGTGGCTAGCCAGTAAAGGCCTTAAAGATGAAAGAATAATGACATGGCCCCCTTCCTCACCTGACCTAAACCCTACTGAGAAATTGTGGTCCCTTCTTAAACGGTCGATTAAGGGGGAAGGACAACAGTACACCTCTCTGAACAGTGTCTGGGAGGCTGTGGTTGCTGCTGCACAAAAAGTTGATCGTCAACAGATCAAGAAACTGACAGACTGACAGAACATGAATGGAAGGCTTATGACTGTTATTGAAAAGAAGGGTGGCTATGTTGGTCACTGATTTTTT
The DNA here is from genome assembly GCF_040436345.1 of Pagrus major. Lineage (NCBI taxonomy): Eukaryota > Metazoa > Chordata > Actinopteri > Spariformes > Sparidae > Pagrus > Pagrus major. The sequence goes on from NC_133229.1 coordinate 617,888, forward strand.
TTTTTTTTTAAATGTCACAAATGTTTATTTGTAAATTTTGAGTTGTTTGTTTATTATTCTCACTTTAACAGATGAAAATAAACAAGTGAGATGGGAAACTTGCGTTTTTCATTTAGTTGCATAATAATTCTGCACACTAATAGTTGCCCAATAATTGTGTACACATAGATATTTTCCTAAGAAAGCCAAAACCTCACTTTTACTTTCTTAAATATTCAGGTTTGAGGTTTATTAACATTTTGAATTGACCAAGAGCACTGTAGTTGTTCAATAATAACTCAATCCTCAAAAATAAAACTTGCCTAATAATTGTGCACACAGTGTAGTTTTCTCAATATTTTCATATGTCATCTTTAAAATTGGGTTGGGGAGGTGGGGTTTCAGGGGGGTTTAAAAGTGTATATGGGATTGAGTCACTGATGGCTCATTGATATTTTTAGTAGTTTTTGAACAACACTGATGCTCTATCAAACATCATGCAACAACATGCATCAAACAACCCTCATCACCCCCTGCACCACCCTCACCCCTCACTACTGACCCCCCACCATCACTCAGGATCTGTGAAGAGGATGTGTGTCAGCTCTTCAGGCAACAGAAGAGCAGGAAAACTCCAGGCCCAGACGGCATGTCACCCTCCTGTCTGAAGGTCTGTGCTGACCAGCTGGCCCCCATCTTCACCCAGATCTTCAACAGATCACTGGAGCTGTGTGAAGTCCCCTCCTGCTTCAAAAGCTCCACAATAATCCCGGTCCCCAAGAAACCAGCAATCTCAGGACTAAATGACTACAGGCCCGTGGCCCTGACGTCTGTGGTCATGAAGTCCTTTGAGAGGCTGGTGTTGAGCCACCTGAAGGACATCACAGGCCCCCTGCTGGACCCCCTGCAGTTTGCATACTGGGCAAACAGGTCAGTGGATGATGCAATCAACATGGGACTGCACTACATCCTGCAACACCTCGACTCCCCAGGGACATATGCTAGGATCCTGTTTGTGGACAGCTCGGCATTCAACACCATCATCCCAGACATCCTCCACTCCAAACTCACCCAGCTCACCGTCCCAGCCTCCACCTGTCAGTGGATCACAAACTTCCTGACAGATAGGAGGCAGCAGGTGAGGCTGGGGAACACATCCAGCACCCGGTCAATCAGCACAGGCGCCCCCCAGGGATGTGTGCTCTCCCCACTGCTCTTCTCCCTATACACCAACGACTGCACCTCGAGAGACCCATCTGTCAAACTCCTGAAGTTTGCAGATGATACAACGGTCATCTGCCTCATCCGGGACGGTGACGAGTCTGCTTACAGACAGGAGGTGGAACAGCTGGCCCTCTGGTGTGGTCAGAACAATTTGGAGCTGAACACGCTCAAAACTGTGGAGATGACAGTGGACTTCAGGAGTAGCCCCCCTACACTGCCCCCTATCACCATCTTCAATAACTCTGTGTCTGCTGTGGAAACCTTCAGGTTTCTGGGATCTTCCATCTCCCAGGACCTAAAGTGGACACCCAATGTAGACTCCATAATCAAAAAGGCCCAGCAGAGGATGTACTTCCTGCGTCAGCTCAGGAAGTTCAACCTGCCCCAGGAGCTGCTGATCCAGTTCTACACGGCAATAGTCTAGTCTGTTCTCTGCACCTCCATCATCGTCTGGTTTGGATCAGCCACCAAACAGGACAGGAACAGACTGAAACGGACAATCAGGACAGCAGAAAAAATCATTGGTGCTGGGCAGGAAACATCTCTGCAGACCCATCACACCTGGGACACAATCTGTTTGAACTCCTCCCCTCTGGCAGGCGCTACAGAACACTGTACGCCAAAACAACCAGACACAAGAACAGTTTCTTCCCCCAGGCCGTCACACTGATGAACACTTGATCAGTCACCCAGTGTCAGTAACCCCCTGACTCCAAAATCATCCACTCTGCACTTTATATGTGTGTGTGTATATATATATATATATATTTATATATATTTACTACCTGTACATAATTAAACGACAAAAATCCTCACTGTAAATAGTATAATATATATACTTAAATATATATATTTAAAATAGACCGGACCTCTGAACGCTTTTTTAACTTACTGTTCTTTGTTGTTCTTGTTCTTTCTAGTTGAATGTTTGTTATGTTATGTTCATGTTTATGTTCATGTTTACGTCTATGTACTCCGTGTGCGAAAAAACCCAAAGTGAATTCCTTGTATTTCATATACTTGGCCAATAAAGCTGATTCTGATTCTGATTCTGATTCTATGACACAGAAGAATAAGATATATCAGGCTATGATACACACACACAGCAGTTGTTAGAAGGATCAATGCATTCATGCTCAGAATTAATCATAGCATTCTGGGTACATCAGGCAGAGGAAACTGGACAGGATGATAACTTAGCTGCTGCCTGAAAAGCTCGTAGTCCTCTATGGTCAGTGATGATGGTGCCCTCTACAGATATTCCTAGACAATGTGGGGTTTGACAGTGATCAGCTGTCATAACCTCCACAGAGACTTAATTTGCCATTGCATTGCTAGCCTTGAGCCAAATGAGGAGAGGATCACTCAGAGGATAATGGACCATAGAAACAAGTAAGAAAGTCAAAAGCTTAATCCTTTAGTGGTTTACATTATAAACTGTTTAGAAAGAGATGTTAACATGCATGTATTTGACCCATCAGAGGCTTTTTTAAAAAACTGTTTAACTCTTCCTCACTTTCAATACCAGTTTTCCTTCCAACCATCTCCATTGCTATTTTAATCATATTAAACTATTGGTGCATCATCTAAACAAAGACTTTCCTCTCTGCTTAAGTGCTGCATCGGGCTGAGAGTTGGGAGCTGGTCAGACCAGTTTCCTGAGTGCAGGGACATTAGTGGTCTACTTCCCAGACGCAGAGTAGGACAGTTTGGTCTCCTCAGAGTCGCATAAGCAAGAGTCAGGTTACATTGGTGAGATGGCTGTCATATCATGGTGCCCATTCGTTTGGGTGTCACAACATTCCACTTTCATGTTGCGGGAGCATAAATAACAGCTCCTGTCAAACCACCAGCCAATGTAGCAGTGAGGATCAGACACACAATTCAGAGGTGAGAAGAGGGTGGCAGACAAAGTTGTTAAAGTGTATTTCTTCTTTAATCGGGTAACTTGATTTTTATTTGCCTCATGCTTTCAACTAGAAGACTTGTAACTAAATATCCAACCCAAGACATAGATCATTCTGCAACAACGTCAGAGATGTGTTTCAGAAAGCAGATTTCACAAACTCTGGATTTATATCTGAATTCTGAGCTTATTAACCCTAAGATATTCATCATTGTGTATTGTGGTAAATTATCCCTCCATTTGTTAGAAGCTTTGTTTTAAAACGCAGGGGAAATGGAAAATCTGTAACAGCAAAGAGATTCTATTGGTAATCAGTTGCTCTTTATATTATTTAGGCTGTTCTCTAACAACTAGAAAATGTGAGGTCCATCTTTTTCTTCACATCAGCTGAGTCTGGATGCTGTTTCTTTGCTTCACTTTCTAGCTGTAACATTTTACAAGAAATTTGTTTCACTTCTTTTCGGTCTTTTGATGTTACTATACGATGGCTCTTCCTCAGGGAAATCCCTCCTCTTCTTGTTTCCATTAACTATGACGTCAACCATTCCAGATCTTCAAATTTTTGTACAGAAATCCCCCATCTTGAACTTGAAGCTATTTTTCCATCCACATTATCCAGTGGGTGAGCCCATTTCTTTCAGACAGGGACGCTTTAAGATCAGTGCAGAGGCCACTTCTCAAAAGTGCTCCACCTTGTGGATGGACATGTTTTTGGACATGGTCTCTGCAAGTCACTCCAGCTCACATGAGAATCTGCCATCTAATTTCCATTCGTATCCTACATACTCATGTTGATAAGGTCTCCCTGTCTCAGTCGGAAATGTGTGTCCATAGAGAGTTCTAGAGTATCGAATGGATAAGGCCAATGATCCTGCCTTGATCCTGAGATGTTTCTTTGCTTGGCATCAGTGTTTCTGCATCACATGTGACGCATCCAACGTTGCAAAGGGCTCTGTTTAAAAATTGGTCTTAAAACTATAGTAGTTATACGGTAGTGCCAATTTAACTTTCAGGTCAGTCAACAAAGACTCAAGATTGCTTGGTTTTTCATCAAGGCTGATTCTTCTAATGTCACTATCAGTAACAACAACTCTGATTGTTGATGAAGGTTCTCAGTCATCCAGGTCATGGTAAATCTAGGTGCTGTATCGTAGGCAACTGGACTTGTTTCAGTTTCTTAAAGACGTTTCACCTCTCATCCAAGAAGCTTCTTCAGTTCTAACTAACTGGAGAGGAGTAGGCTGGTTTTCAAACTCTGTGTGGGAGTGTCCTTACAGAGTCGTTAAGGACACGTGTGAGCTCTGAGTTTCAGGATCATTGGTCAAACCGGCCGTCATGTGGGTTGTTAGGGCTGGGTGAGTCCAGGTGTGAATGGTTGTTAAGCTGTCTGGGGAGGGAACTCAGTACAGCACTGTAGGTGGGTGATAGGTAGTGTCTTAGACCACCTCCTCTGTTCAAAGACGGTCGTTCCCGTTTGACATAGATTCTTTTACTCCTCTTTCAAACCATCTCTCTTCTCTGGCCAAGATGTTTACATTGTTGTCCTCAAAGGAATGATTTGTCTCCTTTAGGTGTAAGTGGACAGCAGAGTCTTGACTAAAGAGTTGGCCCTCCTGTGTTGTACCATACGTTTATGGAGAGGTTGTTTTGTCTCCCCAATGTACAAATCTGTGCAGTCCTGGCTGCATTGAACAGCATAAACTACAGTTTTTTGTCCTAAGGATGGACAAGTTTCTGCCTCAGTGTTGGTTTGAAGTGAACCGGGATATGATGTTTATTGAAGATCCTCCTGAGTTTCTCAGATGTTCCGGCAACATAGGGAATGATGATGTTGTTATATTTTCTTGTCTCCCCCTCTCTGTCTGCTCTGGATCTTTTAGCGGTTTTGACAAAGGTCCACTTTGGGTAGCCACAGGTTTTATGTTCTCCCCTGATGTGCTTCTGTTCCTTCTCCTTCCCCTCTGAGACTGTGCCCACTAAGTCAGAGGGGAAGGAGAAGGAACAGAAGCACATCAGGGGAGCACTTAAAACCTGTGAGAAAAGGAGTCGTGGTGCGAATGGTACACCATCATCTTCTGATGTCGCCTTGTGAACAAGTAAGGGGAACATTTTGAAGGACTTGTGCTTCTCTTCTAATTTCATTGTCTACACGTTTGTTCGTGGCCCAAGACCTTTGTCAAGTATTACTAATTGAGATATCAATATTAATAATACTAAAAGTATGATGATAATAGTAATAGTAATCATAACAATCATGTTGATGATTCGCTGGGGAAAATGTCTTTGGAATTGGAAATCTTTGATGACCTGATTTAGAGTTTCAAGCAAGATGTTCTATTAAATCAGATCTTGAATGCACAGGCTCAATTCAAACGGGACAACTCCCTCCAAAAACGCAAATTGTGAGCAATGTCCCGAGGAAATCCATCTACAACATGAAAATGTTCAAGTTTTGCTTAACTTCCAGAACCCGTCTGTCATGGGCATCTTTGGTTCTCAGTGTGTTAAAACCTGAGCTGACATTTTTTGTTTGAATTTCTTCTCATATGGCCATACAAAACCTGCATTTTCTCTCCATGATGAAGCTGTCTTGAAATCCTGCACTTGCAAGGGCAGCCAAGTTATCTGCTGCAACATACAGCACAGTCCCCTTCACTCCAGAATTCCACTGGTTCCATGTGCATTGCCGAACGGATTCGCTGTGGTTTTGCTCTGTGCTTCCTCCTCCATCAACACCCACCGGCTCCATTTTGAGTGCAACACGGTACAGCACAGTTGGACAGCTGGAGTAGCGAGACCAAGGAGTTCCCGCGGTAATTACAGGATCATGCGTGATCGCAATTTTACATGTATGTGTTATAAACACAACAACAAACAGACAAAAGGTTAGTGTTCCCAACCGAAGGCTTAGAAGAAGGGTGGACTTGCTTGGATTTGTCTCTTTTTTGAGATTTTTGTGCTTGCGTCAACACAAATTAATCGGATGTTTAGATGTTTTTTCGGTGTCTGACTTGCTGTCTCACTCAATCTGCTCTGTGCTGAATTCGGCTGAATTGATGCACCGTGCTCTGGCATCTGGCAAAAATAGAAGCCTTGGGTATCTGTTGCAGAAGGGTCTGGACTGCCGGAGCTGCAACAAGTAAATACGCAACACAGCCGAGCCAGTGGAAGTGCTCACATAGACTAGAGTGAGTATTATGACTAGTTTGCAAGCTGTGAACACACCCCTCACACCACACAGGAGCATCTGCTGGCTGGATGACATTAATGGAATGTAAGTGGTGTTATGATTTAAGGTATGTTAAATGAGGACCCAAGTGCAGACACACACAGGAGGCAGGATTGGGGGGAAACAAAAGGCGAGCTTTTAATAAACCAAGTTGAATGACACAAAAATGAGGAAATACAGAAAAACTAAAATGAGTCACGTAAACAAAAACAAAGTAACAACTAAAGGCTAAAACAAAGTGCAAACAAAAGCAAAGTACGAATCAAAACAGAAACCAGAAACCAAAACTAGGAACATACCAAACTGGAGACATGAGGAGACACTGGAGGAAACACTGGGGACGAAGCTGGGAGGCAACACGGGGAAAGACAGACCAAGACGGAGGATGAAGGACGAAGACGGACACAGGCTAACACAGGCTACGAGCTAACACGAAGAAGGTCAGGAACGGGACATCACAGAGGAATGACAGAGTAACAGGATACGGAACACGGACCAAGACGGGGGGGAAACGAAAACGATCTGACAAAGACATGAGGGAGAACAAAGGCTATATACAGACACACTAATGACAGGACGAGGAACAGGTGGAGTGAGGAGGGACACGGACAGGTGAGAGGATTAATGGAAAAACACATAGGAGGAACTGACAAGCACAATGCGACACACAAGGGTAAAACTTCAAAGTAAAACAGGAAACGGGAACAAACAGACACTGAACCATGACAAATGGCCCAAACTCCAAATCATTTAAGTTGCATTATGCTTCAAATGTAAATATTAGTCACTGCTGGCTGGTGACTGTGGTAGTTTTTCAGGTTTATAGATTGATGTTGCTTTCTCCCTATCTTGCTGAATATTGTTAAATTGATTAGCATGTTTGGTTCAGTTGCTAAAGTTGTCGTTCTTGCTAGCTTGTTTTGCCTGCAAAGGTAAGCTTTGTGATTCAACGCTGGCTAGAAGCAATGGTTTCAGATGTGTGTTGGGCATTGTTGAAGGAGTTTGATAATAGTGAACAGGATGCCAGGGTTAAAATTATGAATGGCAGCCCAACTGTATGCGAGTCGAACTCTCGGTTCTTTGCTCGCATTGTCTCTTCCATCACAATGCTGCACTATTATGATTAAAAGGGCTGTAACATGACATGAAATGTTTAACTTTTGTAGTGGTAAATAACATCGTTATCGCCTTCATTCAGTGAAATTGCGTGGGTAAGGACTTTGGGCATTTTCAGTGGTGTAACTGGGGAAACTGGACAGAAATTTTTAAAAATGGATGATGAGATTGTGAAGTTTACTGTAATTTCAGCGATGCTCTGACTGACCAAAGCAGTTTGCCTGTCTGTGACACAATCTTCAGTCTTGATTGGCTGTTATTGGATAAGTGTAACCAATCAGATAGTGTTGTGGGAGGGACACTGAGTAAGACTACAGTGTAGTAGTATATAATCATCAATTATATGTATTATAGTATACTATAATACAGTATAGTATTAGTTGTTGACAGGTAACTCTTTTGCTATGACAGATGCTCTCCTATAAGGAGTTGACAGTGAGCCTCCAGTAGATGTGTGTGTAATGAGGGGGTGTGTATGTGAAAAAAAAAAAAAAGTGGAATAGTGGTCTGTTGCAATTTGTGGGTTCTGGATTGAGATACCAGGTGTGAGAGCACACTGTGGCTGACCAAGGAGTTCACTTCAGAAACACTTAACTGGGTGAATACAAAGCAGTTTATTCCAAAAGGGTGGTGCAGCGCCAGAGTTAGAGGCCCACGAATAAAACCAGATTAAGAAAAATTCAAATGTCCATTAACTATGAGACAGAAGGCTAAAAGTCAATGGCTGAAAAAAAAGAGCTGCGTCCGCACTGGTCACCGTCCCTCGTCATAGCCTCAAGCCGATTCCCTCTTAGCAACGCAAGGCATGCACACACACGACAGGAGTGAACACCTGTGGAGACAGTATGATACACACACTGTAACAGTTAATACTGCACCTTCATGTAGCAGAGTGTTCCTAATCAGGCCCTTGGCATAGGCTGTATAGGCGAATGCTAAGGGCGCGTCATCCACGGGGGGCACCGCAAACGGGGGGAGAAAAAAAAAACAACAATTTTTTACCAGTGCTATTACTACTATTATTTCAAAATATTATATAAGCCCACAGCAACATAACTTCATAGCAAAGCCTATTAAATAATGGAGAGGCCTTTTTTCTGGGTTCCTGGCTCGTTGCACTGTACCTGCCCTCTGTGAGGGTGGGGGGGCGGGGTCGAGAGGTGAGTTGCCTGAATCTGACTGGACCGTGATCCCAAGGCCAAGAGAGAGATTTATTGATACTGTAGCGGAACCACAATGTCCAAAAGACTGAAACCATCCGGCGCCCAGGGAAGGAAAAGAAGGAAAGAAGAGGAAGAAAAACGTGAAAAAGAAAGAGGTACAGTAACGTCAATGTGATGAAGTGAATGAAATGAATAGTTTAATGCATCGTAGTTACAGTTGTTGGAGCAGAGTGTTAACTTGCTAGCTTACTTCGGACAATGGTAGCATTGATTAATAATCAGTAAATAGCTAGTCGGCATAAGTTAATGTTACTCCACCTTAAATTCATCAGGGACATTTGGAAAGTTAACGTTAGGCCTGTTCAGGTGTTATTTTAACCTGTTGGCTGTGTTTTTCTGCTTGTATATCAGTTAAAATGCTATTAGTTCTCCATCCCCTTTATAAGTAATAGGGTAGTTGTAAGCCTTTGGTTTATTGTGTCACAGTTTATGTTTGTTAAAGTGTATTACTGTTAATACCCCATACCTTTGCTTTCCCATATCATTCATAGGCTATACATATATACACATATATACATATATGTATATATATATATATATAGAGAGAGAGAGAGAGAGAGAGAGTAATTTCACTGCACTTTACTGCTTTTTGCACTCTGGTTAGACTGAATTGCATTGCAATGACAATAAAGTTGAATGAATCTCATCGTATTTTCATTATTAGTCTATATTAGTCTTATGTATAGCACACACCAAGCATCTGTTTTTTTATTAAAATGTAACATCCAGTGGTCACATTTACTTCTCTTCTCTGTTCAGATGCACTTTTAAAATATTTCACCACCATCCCCAGTGACACAGCATCAGGTGCTCCTGTCCCCTCTACCTCAGCACAGCAGAGTGACACAGCATCAGGTGCTCCTGTCCCCTCTACCTCAGCGCAGCAGAGTGACACAGCATCAGGACTAAAGGCTGCACCAATAGACCCTGCTGACTGTCCATCTCTTCTAACTGACAAAGTAAGAAGAGAGTTAGTTCACAGAGGACCATTTCAAATAAAAAACAGTTACACATTTCCCAAAAACAAAGATGGGAGAAAGTGTCAACATTTTTTAACAGAGTCTTAGTCAATGGGGAAAAAACCAAAAGAAGCTGGCTGATGTACTCAAAAAAGAATGATAGAATGAATGATATGTCACTTGTTTTCGTGTTCACTGTTTGTATTTTGTATGTAAATAGAATATTCTTTAATATGTTTGTGCAATGCCTTATTTATATTTTTAAATATATATATATATATTTTTTATTTTTTTATTTGTATTTTTAATTTATCACGTGTTTCTTTCTTCAGTTTTTATTTGGTGTGATATTTTTGACTTAAAAGAAATAAAATCTTTAATACATGCATGCAGTTTCTGTGTGAGTGTATGAAAATTGATTGTGAAATTGAATGCGATGCAAGGGGGCGCCAGCTAAAATCTTGCCTAGGGCGCCAAATTGGTCAGGGCCAGCACTGTTCCTTATTGCCCCAAAGGGTATTCACACCGCCTGGAAGAACTCCTTGCTCTGCTGCTGCGTGTACGTCATGCCATAACACTCAGGGTTTTCCCTTGCTATAGCTGGTCTCTGGCTGTTGGGCTGCCAATGCTCTGTCTTGGTTGACCCCAGTGGTTGTCCACCAGTATCTCCCGATCCTGTTTCCTGTAGCTCTTGGTTGCGTCTTGACCTGGCACAGCGTTTCCTCTCCTCTCATCACTGTCCCCGTCTCGGTGTAAGACTCCTCTCTGTCAGTCTTGCGTCCCCAGCTATCCTCTATCCAGCTCCTTCTGTCTGTTTCCACCTGTCGATGGTGTCTTTTCTTCTGTGTTTTTGGCTCCTTTGACTCTCCCCTCAGCTGCCGATTGGTCTAAATATAAAAGCATGCATGTAAACATAACAATAAGAAACAACAACTTATTAAACACAATATATAAAAACAGGAACACAAACTAAAACCAATACTTCCACCTTGTGACATGTGACAAATAAAGAAAATGTTTATTACAGCAGATGATGCAACAATTGAACCTTGTCAGAGAGTCTATGTTGCTTTGACTCTACAGGGAGATTTTGAGATCGAAGGGCGTCAGCCCTGAGCAGCAGATGCAAGAAGAGTCCACCCATGGAGTCCAGATACTGGTGGCAGTGATGAAATGATGAAGCTGATGAAGCTGATGAAGCTGCGGTGATGGGTAGGTGGAGGGCGCATGGAAAACAGCAGCATGAATGAAGTAAAGGCACAGAGACAATCATATTCAAAAAGACAGCAGCAAGATGATAGGCTAACAGTGAAGGTGTGTCGCTGTGCTATTGGATAGATGTGCCCGACTGATGTGAACAGCTGATACCAATTGACAGCCCCTAGACAATAATAAGTACAGGCAATCATGACCAGAGGAGTGAATGGAAGGATGGTATGAGAAAGAAACTAAAGGCCGAAGCATGTAATAGAGAGTCTTCCTGTCTGAACTTTCGCTAGAGCTTCATCTGTGTCAGTCACTGCACTGACTACCTCCTCAACAGCAGCATTATCAACTTTATAAATATATTCCAATACATTAACTAATTACTTGTTAAAAAATGTAATCCAAGTATCACAATATGAGAGTAATGTAACTTGATTGGTTTCTGTTTGGATTGGACATTTGGATTACCTCAATAGCAAACATATGCAAATAAACTCTAGAGAGAAGAAATATTAGATGACTTTTATTTAATCCTAATAACGAGAGTGTGTTCTGTAAGAATACACAGTTCACTCAGACCAGAGTGATGTTGTGTGATACACGTGTTGTCATGAGGCACATGTGCACCGCAACAGACTGTTGTATCATTCTTTATTTTAAATTTGTAATCCTGTTGGTAATCCTCTTTTTTACTGAATGTATCTGTATTCTGATAACATCTTTTTTTCTGTAACTTTATCGGTTCGCTTCATCAACGTTCGGTTTCCGGGCTGCTCGGGAGCTGCTGGGGGACGACTATGAGCAAGAGAGAGGAGGAGAGGGAGAGTGAGAAGCTATCACTAGCTGCTAGGCTAGGCTAAGGAACAGTAGTCAGTTCCTGACTGCCATCTGATACCAAGAATCCAGGACATGCTGGTATACTGGGTAGGAGCTCATAGTTTTCTGTATCAGACCAAGGGAAAGTGCACCACCAGGGCTTCCTGGGGGCTCTATGAATGGGTACGCATACCCTTTGGTTTAAGTGCGGCACCCCCAGAGTTTCAGAGGAGCATGGAACACTGCTTGGCTGGCCTGAGAGACACAATTTGCCTCCTATACCTTGACTACAACCTAGTGCACAGCAGCAGCTTCGAGGAACACCTGGAGCACATCCGCCTTTGTCCTCCAGCGCTATAAGGAGTATGGTGTGACGCTGACTCTGAAGAAATGTGAGCTGTTCAAGCGAAGTGTGAGGTTCCTGGGCAAGATGGTGACAGGAGAGGGTTACACTATGGACCCTGCGGAGGTTGCACCTGTAAAGGCTTTAAAGGAGAGAACACCTACAACTGTTGGAGATCCACACCAGATACTGGGGTTCCTTTCCTATTACTGCCCCTTCATCCCAAACTTTTCCTGCAAGGCGAAACCACTGTACAACTTACTCACTGTCTCCAACCCTGAGGAACCTCCCCCAGACCCAAAACCACCGACAGGGAGACATAAGAAAACAAGGAAAATACAGAAAGGCCACTTACCGTCACGCACGCCCATTCAGTGGACCAGCTCACACCAGGAAGTGTTGAACCAGCTAATTGATGCACTCACAGAGCCTCCTGTCCTCGGGTACACAGACTTTGACGAGCCCTTCATGCTACATTGTGATGTATCCCAGGATGGGTTGGGTGCTGTGTTGTATCAGCGTCAGCAAGGGAAGATGAGAGTGATAACATATGGCTCCCGCACCCTGAGTCAGTCAGAGAAGAATTACCACACCGGGAAGCTAGAGTTTTTACCGTTGAAATGGGCCATATGTGAACATTTCAGTGATTACCTGTACCATGCCCCATTATTTGTGGTGTAAACTAACAACAACCCGTTGACGTATGTAGTCACTACGGCAAAACTCAACGCCACAGGGCACAGATGGGTGGTGGAACTGGCCGACTCCAGCTTTACCATATGCTATCGCCCTGGAAAAAACAACTCAGATGCTGATGGGCTGTCTCGGATGCCTGTGGACATTGAGGACTACATAAACAGCTATACTGCAGAGGTAAGTCAAGAGGCAATTGGAAAAGACCCTTGCCAAGGAGTTGGATAGGTCCACATCAGTGCTTTGAGCCTTGTAAAAGACTGTGGGGGTGGCAGTACTGGCGAGCCTCTTGCTCCAGCACAAATTTGCAAGGCTCAGGAAGAGGATGCAATCCTGTCTAGAGTCCTCTGGTATAAAAAACAGAACAAAAGACCGAGCAGAACTGAGGTGAAAGCTGAGCACCCTGCAGTGGCTACACCGCTGAAACAATGGCGAAAGATCTGTGGGGATGAGGATGGTGTCCTGCGCCGTAGAACCTCCCGACAAGAACAGCTGGTGATCCCCAAGGCCTACCATCCGCTGGTTTTCAAAGAGCTGCACCAGGACATGGGCTATTTGGGGGTGGAGAGGACCCTTGACCTAATACGGGACAGGTTTTACTGGCCAAAAGTGCACCAGGATGTGGAACACTTTGTTACCAAAGTATGTGAGTGTCTAAAGAAGAAGAAACTAAGTAGACAGACCCGTGCACCCTTGATTCCGATCCAGACCACCTATCCATTCCAGTTAGTCTCAATAGACTTTCTTCATTTGGATGAGTGCACGCATGGCTACAAGTACATCCTGGTGGTCATGGACCATTTCACAAGGTTTGCACAGGCCTATGCTACAACTAGGGATGCACCGATACCATTTTTTTCAAACCGAGTACGAGTACGGGTATTTTCATTTGTGTGCTTGCCGATACCGAGTACCAATACCGATATTTCTACCACAAAAATAACTATTAGGTTACAGATGCACTGAATTGGAAGACAGGATTTATTTTCTTCTCTGCTTGTTACAACAAATGATAATGAATTAAATAAAAATAAATATAAATAATCATCATGTCCTGTGTCAACAAAAAGCCTCCACATTGGCACTGTCTTCACATTTGATAAAATGAAACTTGACAAAATATCAATGAAATTTGACAAATTAAACGATGAAACTTACCAAACTTATTACACAGTTAACACATTCAACTTAATAGCTCAATTAAAATATTGCAGTCTCCACATTTCAATCAAACTAAATATAAATTGAACTAGTCACACAGTCACACACAGACACACACAGTCACACAGAGACACACATAGTCACACACACAGTCACACAGACACACACAGTCACACACACACACTCACTCACACACACACACACACACACCTAGGATCGAGTAGCATTGCGATGCTGTAGAGTGGGTCAATGACCACACGTCACGTGACTCAGCACCACAAGTGAGAAACATGTCATTGTTTATCTGTTTCTTTATTTTGTTAATATTTATTATTTTCAAGACAGAACACGAAGGGGGGCGCCAATGGGCATCGAAAAATTATTATTGTTTTTTTTTTCTCCCTCGAGGGTGACTGGCAGCGCCCCTCCAGCAGATGGCGCTCTAGGCGACCGCCTACATCGCCTATGCCTAGAGCCAGCCCTGCCTCGAACGGACCCAGAACAGTTAGCGTCTTCTCCAGCAGTGTTCACTGGTGAGCCGTGAGAGTATCACGGAGTCCATATTTGTTAGAGAACTCGTATACTGAGCTTCATGATGCGTCTTCAAATGTTTTATCAAATTACTGGTATTAAAAGACGTATTCTCCTTTCCTCCCCTCGACACCTTAGTAGCACATAGCTTGCAGTCTGCCTTGCTTCTGTCGTCGTCCCTTATCTTGAAATAGGTCCACACTGCTGACATGACGCTTGCTTTCCTATGTCGCCAGTTCAACTTTCTCCTAACCACGCTGATTCCGGTTCGCTCGACATCTCCCCCTAGACACTGACAAGCCGCCCTCTGATCGCGGTTTTCAGTTTCATGCAATGTAAGGCCTAATGCAATAAAGTGGTATCAGTGAATTTTTGCGAGTAACACATAAAAATATATATTAATGGTTTTATGTTTTTTCTTTGGCAAGTGACCATAGTGTAAGTTGGATAATGCCCTTCAAGCTGCGCATAACACGCTTCAACTCTCCACGTCGTCCATTCATTCCTGATAATGGACACCTTGTCAGACATTTTCCCTTACATAATATCTTTTGCAAGCTCTCTTTCTTTTTGAATAATTGTAATCATGTGTGGTCAGCACATTTAAAGTGGCATGCCAACAAAGCCCATTGAATTGAATATTAGTATATAAATAAGTTTGGATATCAGAGTTGGACTGGTGGTTTTCTAACCTTAATCGTGCCCTTTGAAGCTAAAAAACACTCTCTTTTTTCAAGCGCATATTTTTTATTTCTTATAAAGGGGGTTTTTCTTTTACTTTGGTTGGTTGTTGAAGCCTGTGGTTGTAGTGTAAGGATGTTGTTTCGTAGTGTGAGTCTGACATTTTCAATAAAACTTCCTTTTGACAGTGTAATTGAAAGAGTTGAAAAGTGGAATTTAGTACTTTCTTTTATATGCGTAAAGTAAAAAAACTTACACACAAGCTTACATTTTTAGCTGCGTCAAACAGCCCACATTTTTCACAGGAAGAGGAAATAGTGCAGATGGTATGAGTATGTAATGTGTTGCCCACTTTAAATGCCAGCACTAAAAATACCCTGCTGGAATGCAGGACTTGGCAGTGGGGACGGGTTGCCGGCCCGAGTTTTGACGCTACTCTCAGGGCCTATTTTGACACAAGAGGGCCGTCAGACCGAAACCTGAAGCCAGCTCCTCAACTTTAATCTTCTATTTTGTTCTGGGAGATTTTTCAGGGGATATTCACAGAGACTCCAAGAGCAGATGAGAGGGGGATTTGGGGGTGCTATTCCTGGGGTCCTTGGGGAGAGTCTTCTGAAAGGCTTTTTTTTTGTCTGCCAGGCAGCATTGCTCAGCCCTCTGGTGGCTATAAATACATGAAATAGGTATGCAGGCCTGGACCACACGGCAGATCAGCTTGTTCTAGCTTCAGACTTCACTACCTGCACCACCTCCTCCACTCTATGATGGATCCTGTCATCTCAGTCAAATGGTGAGACTGTCCTTCCAAAAGGAGCAACAGTCATTTCAGCATGTGACAAAGCCCTCGAGGAATTATGACAGCAGCAGAAGAGGAAGTCGGGATGCTTTTATAGAGTGACAAAGGGGGTGTCAACAAAACTTCAGACAGACACAAGAGACAACTGTTCATTTACCTGTTTCAAACTGAAAGTCAGTGTTTATTTTTCTTTATTTCCAAAGAAATTCAATCCCAGCTCAGTCCCCTTATCAAGACTGAATTTAGTGATTTAGTCACAGCCCAGCACAGGGCCTCCCATGAGCCTTGTTCTTATTCTGTTTAGTTAAAACACAAAAAAATAAACTTGGTTTATTTATTTGTTTTATTCATTCCTAAATTCAAAGCGGTTCAAAGTGGTACTTTCATACCTCAAAACAGGTATGAGGCTTTAGGGTTTCAATCAGCCTCTGTTGTAATAAAGATAATATCAGTATAAAAAAGCACAATGAAAAGGCTTTGACATTGCCTTCAGCCGACAGGTAGGAATGAAATGAAGAAGACAGGAGGGGGCCCTCCTACAGGAGTACACCTCCCACGAGCCACAAACTTAGCTCCGCAGGATCTTACTTGACTATTTTGCGATGGATTATGCCATTCTTCAGAGAACTGACTGGTCAGAAGGAGGTGCTTCTATATGTGTTGATCTGTTATCTGGAAGATCACCTGCTCCGGAGCAGGTAAGGTGTGCAGCATAAGTTACCATGGTGATGTACCACAGTAATTTCCGAGGTAGACCATGGAGGAGAGAATTACAGTAGTCCAGACGGGATTTAATCAGGGTGTTTACGAGAATAGCAGTGCAGGTTGGTGTAAGTGAGGGACAGAGATGGTTGATGTTGCGTAGATGGAAGTATGCAGCCCGGGTAACATTATTGATTTGGGCTTCAAAGGTTAAGGTGCCATCCAGGATGACACCCAGGCTCTTTACCTGAGGTGATGGTGGGACAGTGGAATTGTCGATGGACATGGAGAAGGGGTTGTGTTTTGCTAGGGTAGATCTGGTACCAATGAGGAGGACCTCGGTTTTGTCGCTGTTCAGTTTAAGGAAGTTGAGTGAGAACCATGATTTAATTTCCAGTAGGCAGTTGGATAGAGCCGTGGGTGGTAGAGTGGAGGTAGGCTTGGTGGAAATGTAGAGCTGGGTATCGTCAGCATAGCAGTGGAATTGAATATGAAATTTGTGTCCAAGGGGGAGAAGATAAATAGTGAACAGGAGGGGTCCAAGGACAGAGCCATAGGTTCTTTGGTGCGACCAGTGAGGTAGGATTTCAGCCAAGCCAGAGGGATGTCAGTGATTCCAATGGAGGCCAGTCTGTCCAGGAGGATGTCATGAGAGACCGTGTCAAAGGCTGCGCTGAGGTCGAGGAGAACCAGGATGGAGAGTAAGCCAGATCCGGATGCCATCAGGAGGTCAGTTGTGATTTTCACCAGGGCTGTCTCAGTGTTATGAAGGGGACGAAAGCCGTACTAAAATTGTTCAAAGAGGTTGTAGTGAGACAGATGTGTATTTAGCTGAGCTGCAACAGTTCTTTCGAGTATTTTGGAGAGAAATGGCAGGTTTGAGATGGGATGAAAGTTGTTCAAATCATTCGGGTCTGCACCAGGTTTCTTGATAGTTGGAGTGATTGCAGCAGTCTTTAGTGACGATGGAACAACACCAGAAGTCAGTGAGGAATGAATGATGTCAGTTATGAGAGAGGACAAGGCAGGCAGAGAGCTTTTTACCAGGTAGGTAGGTAAGCAGTGAACTAGCTTTGTAACACTGAAAACCCAGAGTTAACCCTGCCATTACCTGGATCACCACTAATCCTGCTTGGTAGTGTCACACAGTGTTTTCATTACTTCCCTCTTCTCTTTCTCTTGTGTAGGGCGAACTGGCAACTACAATCTTTGATCCACTGCATTCAAATTGACACAACATGTTTGTCAATCAACTTTACATATTCTCATACAACAATCAGGCATCATTAATTGAAATGATATTTCCTGTAAAGACCTCCTCAAAACTTTCCCTCTCTGCACCGCTGGCGGCGGGTTTTCTCTTTCTATCCATGTTTCGGCAATAAGTGCTCGATATTTTTTTACTTTTAAGACCTAGATAACCTACTAACTGTCAGAGCCATGTCACTGCAGCTAAGATGACCTATTGAAAATCTGTAGGCTATACAGGCTACATATCATAATGCCAGGGTTGGAAAAAAATAGAAAAGACAAAATGACTGGTCTGCATTATACCCGCCACTGTGAAAATACCTGAATATGTGTGAACTGCATGGCTGGGAAGAGAGCGAGCTGGGTCTGCTGCAGCCATGGCTGACGACTGAGGTCAATTCAAACCTTACCCTGGCAGAGCAGGACCCACTGTCACACTCTTGGCTGGCAGTGGATACGAGCAGTGACGTGGACTGCAGTCATTGTGACTTGGACCCGAGTCGGCTCAAGTCACTATTTTGAGCGCTTGTAACTTGACTTAATGTAAATAAATCAATTTAAATACAGACTTTTGACTTGACTTGACTATTGTGTCTGACTGTCAGTATTTCACTGCCATATTCAAAGTGATGGGGAAGCCGATTCTTTTGATGAACAAGAAATTAAGAAATTAATACGTTTATTAAGTTGTTTCTTTTTTGTTTGATTACATTAATTCGCTGAATATCAATAATCATGATACTTCAATTCATTGTTATACTTTTTGTACAGGTTAGATTAAAGCAACACTAGGTAATTTTTCGACCTTAAAATAATGTTTCTAAACTCAGTTAAGTGGTAGAAAAACGGTTAATAGGATGAATGGTGACGTCTCTGCAGCCTGAGGGGGGTCGTGCCGGCAGAAACCGCACTTTGTAACTTCCCAGAGCAGGTAGGAACCTATCTGACATAAAGGCGTCTAGTGTGACCTACGGCACACGTCACACGTTTATTCGTCAGTGGATTTAGCCAGCAGCTACTTGGATTTTTCGTAAACCAACGCCATAGCCGAGCCAGCTAAAAAAGCCAAGAAGGTATTGTCTGAGGAGGCGAAGAAAAGAAAAAGAGAAAGTGATAGAACACAAGCCTGGACAAATAATGGACCAGCTTACACTCGGTGGCGCGAGCTGAAAGAAGAAATGGGTTTCAAGACTGATAGCGACCTAGCCTTGATGCTACTGGATTTGTAAGTCATATATTACATATATACATATTTATTATCTTACCGACTTTAACTTTGAGTTGATTTGTTATGTGGTGTTCATTGGGGCACTATTTGTCCACAGTTTATAACCGTAATAAAGCCGGGAGATAATCTAATGCTGTCCGTTTCAATAGCTTGCACGTTTTCATGTATTGACTGTAAACGATGACTAACTTACTAAAACACTATGAACGTCTTGTCTTGAAAAGTTGCAGATTCCTTAATTCATGCAGATAATCAACGTAATTGTTGAACAGTGTGGTCGGGAGGTAACGTTAGGCTATTTTTGTTATCAGTAACGTTAGCATGCTACTTACTGTTGTCGTACCGAGTTGGTTGTAGTTATTACACCAAACACAACGTCAACTTGTGATTGTATTTAGTAACTCCCGAAAACATAGTTATATTTTCAGACGTTACTAAACACATTCACGCCCAAGCGTCGTGTTTAGTGATTCGCCGGCTCCATCAACAAATTCACGTGTATTCATTTTCTCATGCTCATACAGCGACAGTATTTACGACACTGGTAACAGATAATTGCACTTCTCAACCAGCTGGGGGTAGTAATGAGTCCAAACTACCTAGTGTTGCTTTAATTTCATACTTCTAGTGTTGCTTTAATATCATATTTCTATGTGAGTCTAAAATTACTTGAAAACACAACGCACAGAACATCATATCCATATTGTTTCAGAAACAAATGCTATGGGTTAGGGTTAGGGGTTAGGGTTAGCCCATGGGTTAAGGGTTAGGGTTAGGGGTTAACCCATGTCTGAGTAACTTTTTAGAACTGTTATACTAATATATCACACAATATTACTTCATTTAATATAGTGTGGACTTTCCCTCCAGAGACGGCATGCATAACTGTATTCCCTTTGTTGCAATAAATGGTTGAACCTGTAACGAGAGTCTTCCTGACTTCCTGATCCAGCAGATTTGGTCACATTTTCAGAAGACCTATAATAAATTAATTATTGAACCAAACTTCATGAATGTTTTTCGTGACAAAGTAGTTTGTGTTCACTCATTCATCACAGAAACATGAGAGCTGTAGAAATCATTGGACTGTCATGATGTTCTTTACAGTGTATGTAAACTTTTGACCACCAACCAAAAAGCTTACTCTCCAATGCTAAGAGAAAATAAGGCATTAACTACAATTGATAACAGTAATTATAGGTTAGTACTAAAATAGTACTGTACCACTGCTCCTCCTGCTGAAATAAATACTCACAATAGTAACCAAGACTGTGTTCAAAAACACTAACACTAATACTAATGTACTGCCTACTATATACTCAATCAGTATATACTGCATACTGCCTACTAAACAAAGGTTTGAGTATGTTGTTATTACCAGCAGACCATTCACACTGACGTATACGAAGCAATAAGTCTTCTCTGCATCACACGACTGTATCCATCACATTACCTGTCAGCTACTGTTGAATGACAATAGTTTACCACAAATGTAAATCAATATTATGTCCATCACACAATGTACAATTTCACAGGACTATTTTCAAGCAAAGTAGAGAAAAAAGGTAGAGACACGGTAAAGGCTATTGTTTTTGGTTCACATTTGATTTAAGTATATAGAAATAAAAGGTAAAAAAGCTATTAAGAGACGTTAGCAGCTACTGTCTGTATACCTCTGCACCTCTGCACCTCCGACTGCAAGTGTGAAGAGCCAGGAGGAGGAGGAGGGTTTGTCTGGCTGTGTAAGTTATCTTATAAAGTTTACCTGAAGCGGCGCTTCTTGTAAAGTTCCCATGAGATGGTAAATAGAATGTTATTTGCTTTGCCATAGTTACATGTTTGCTGTAAAAATAGGCAGCAGCCAATAGCACAGAATGTATGTTATGCCCAGTAGGTGATTTGTTAATTTTTAACAGGGGGGATGGCTCAATGGGAGCACCACCCTGCCCCGACACACCTATGTACACCTCCCAAAGAACATTGTTGACGCCTTAACCATAACTGTGACATTTCTAATTCTACAATTCCATTTTATCCAGTTATCTTCCTTCTCTCCCTACTACAATTGTCTTTTCATAACTGTATTAAAGAAATGAGTAAATACACCTTTAAATTGTATGCAGTGGACTGAGTTTATTCACGCAGGGTTTTCTCATGTTTTTCACAATACACTACAAGCAGGGTCATTTTAAGTTACATGACCCCTTGGAATTTTTTGCCATCTAAATTCCTTGAAGGACACACAATGAACATTGTGCAAAATAGTAGAGCCCGACCGATTTATCGGTAGGCCGATTTTATCGGCCGATATTAGCCTATCACAGATATATCGGTATCGGTGTATGTATTGTCCGATATGCACCGATATGAAAACCTTATATTTAAAAACTATAATGCAGAAAAACATGCTTTGGGCTAATTTATAATTGGTGTAATGACATAGCTTGTCCAGCAGAGTGCACTTCAAAGGGGGATAAAACAGCTGGCGTCAGGAAATGTAACAGCTGCCTCACTAATGATTAAACTATAAATCAGCACAAAAATGACAATTACCAACATCACATAAGCCACCATGTTCTGAACAGGCACACTAAAAACACTTACAAAAAGTAACATTTTAGTTTTAAAACAAGCAAACTTGTTGTGCTCCTCCTCTACACGAGAGACGCGTTGGGAATCCACCGGAAGCTGCTCTGTGATGTCGCGTCTGCTCCAGGTTTTGTTCTGCCAGGCAGCCGGAACGCAAAGCAGCCGTGCAAGGCTGCTTTTCTGCTACTAGGGGATGGAGAGTGATGGCAGGTTAACAAGGTGGATGCTTTTTGGTAATTTTGTTAACAAGGGGGACGGCATCCCCCCTCATCCCCCCTCAAAGCGCCTACTGGTTATGCCCCATCCCCTAACCATTGCCTGGCAGCTCCCAGTGAACACGGACAGACCAGGACAGAAAAACACCTCCTCCAGGAGGATGGAGGACAGTTTGACGGGAATACAGTACCAAGGGGATGTCCTGCCAGGTTTGGAACCTTGCAACCCGGGGCTGAGTCAGTAATGACCGCTCACTGAGCTAAGGCACTGGCAGAGTGGCCTGGAGCAATTCAGACACTAGCTGCAATTGCTGCTCAAAACCCTTTTTTAGTTTATTTTGAGTTAATCTCTCTTAACTTGATAGTCTCAACTTCATCAGTTTGACTTGATGAACACACCTGGTCTGAATACCTCTGGCTGTTATCAGCGCTTCTCTCTGCTTCCTGTTTAAATCAAACAGAGCTATGTAAAGGAGGGAGAGGGGAGAAAGTGGCAACATCCTTTTTGGGACACCATTCAATAGTCTTTGGGAAGGAAGGTCTTTATTCTGTGAACATAAAATGCTGCACTTTGTGCTTGTAAACCAGGTCCTGCCTGGATTATGTTGTGTGGTGTGACTCTGAGTAATTACACTTCTGGTTGGAGTGTGGAGATAAACATGGGTAATTTGCCAGCATAAAGGACAGCCAGCCATGAGGAGACAACACAATAACTGAACTCAAGAGCTGAAGGTTGGCAACAAATTAGCTTCAAGCACAACAGGAAATAACGTCAGGCTGTCAAACATCACCGTTCCGCACTCTAATCTGAGCTAAGTGGTCTTTGTTGTACAAAGTGCCCAAGTCCTCCAATTGCAAAACCTCATAGATAGGCCCTGTCGCTCCATCACAGTCACCCTGACCCTGCAACTTACAGGTCACACAGCAAAGTGCAAAGGTACTGAAATAAACACTATGAACCCTAAACCTGTCATGATATTTGTCCATAAACTGCCAGGGGAGGAAAGGCAGGGTTTCCCTCTTATGTCAGATGTGTCTAGGTGAGACATCTGTTCGTTGGTAGGAAATCCCACCCGGCTGGACAATAGGGTCACTTTCCTGGGTCAGACAAACAAGGGTGTGCAATCAAATGTGAAGGTGAATGAAAAGAGAACAAATTAAGTTCCTCAGTATATTTACAAAGCCATTCAACAAGAACAGCAATAAGTTTAAAATTCCTCTGCTAGCAGCCTCCTTACACAACAGTACTGTTTTGTGTGATAGAATAAACAGTACACTCATTGTAGGAGCCATTTCTGTTTATTGTTGCTGTGTCATAATGTATCATTTAGCTGCAGTATTATTTTGGACACTTGGTGGCCGTCATTAGATGCACAGGGTTGTGTATATAGGGGTGACAGGAAGGGGCCACACAGGTAGAGGGAGCACATTCAGTTCTAACCACACCAGGAAACCAGTAATCTGGTATGTTCATCACTCTTCACAAGCACCACATTATAACAAACTTAAAACCAACCAATACTACTGTCAGGTTTGCATAAGATCACTCCAATTCTACCTGTTGGTTATCCACGAGAAGTGTGTGTGTGGCTGCAGAGTGGCATCATCTATTGCTGCCTTTCTCAAACTATGGTACGGGCTCCCTCTAGCGGTAGGCGGAGGAATCCCGGAAATAGCCTGCTTTTTAAAAAATTAAATTAAATTAATTTTAAAACGTATAATACTATTAAAATACTATGACAAATGAAATGAAAAGACTGTAACCGTGAGATAAATGAAAATTGGTTTAAAATAAGTTTAGCCTCAACTGTATTTTTTTTTGTTCATCCGCCGGTCAGCCTGCTACGTTGTCGGGTTGTGGCGAGCGCGCCAAGCTGTTACAAGGTGAAGTAAAAGATCGTAAGTGGAGGAAGCTAAAAAGACTTAAAAACAATGCAGTCGTGGCTCCAAACAGAATCTCTTCGGAAGAGAAGTCTGGATCAGGAGGATAATAATGTTATGGCAGAAACAGCAGTGGATGACAGTGATCACAGCAGCATCCCTGAAGTATCCACAGCACCAACAAGCTGCAAACGGCGAAAAACTGTAAGAAAATATGACGCCGGTTACATTAAATTTGGATTCAGCTGGAGCGGGACGGAGGAAGAGCCCAGGCCCCAGTGTGTAGTATGTGGTGATGTTTTGAGTAATGAAACCATTGCATCTCAAACGGCATCTCACCACCAAACACGCAGCGCTGACAGAAAAACCAGTGGATTTTTTTTTTTAAGAAAGCGGGACGAACTGAAGCAGTCCAAGTCCACCATTCAATCTTGTGTTACACCCGTAACTAAGGCACAGGAAGCCTCATATCATGCCAGTCTCCGCATAGCGAAAGCCGGTTAGCCACACATAATTGGTGAACAACTGTGTCTACCATTAGCCAAAGAGATGACACACATCATGTGCGGGGAGAAGGCTGCCAAACAGTTGAACTTGGTACCACTTTCAAACGACACAGTGTCGCAGAGAATAGAAGCCATAGCAGATGATGTTAATGATGATGATGATGATGATGATGTGTGTGTGTGTGTGTGTGGCTGTGTGTTTACAAGGACTGTCTTTACAGGGACTTACAGTTGTTATTGTTAATGTTCTCCCTTGCTCTGTGTGCGTACTGTATGTGTGTGAGGGTTGCCCCTGCATTATAGTTGTATGAAAGAGTTTAATATGGCGTGATATTTGTGCCACATTTGTGAAGAAACAATGGGAGATTTTGAGCACAGGAAAATATATCTTGCAAGCACACAAATTGTATTTTGAAGAGAAATTATGCACAAGCAAAACGTAATTTCATTTGAGCAAACAAAAATATATTTTGTGCTCAATAAATGTATTTGCATGTAGCCAGCAAGAGTTTGAGAGCACAGAGGCTATTATTGTGTGTTAAAATAGATAAAAGCAAATATAATTATAATTATAATAATAAAATATAATTTATATGCTTGCAAGATATATTTTTCTGTCCCAAAATTTACCATTGCTCCTTCACGAATGTGGCACAAATATCCCACCATAGTTTAAGTGCCAGTTCTAGTGCTACTCCTTTGCACAGTGTGATTATGGCTGACAAGTCAGTAAATAATATTCCTATTGGGAATAACTTCGACTCCTGTTTGAACTACATTTAGCTGAATAGGGTTGCCTAATTCTACTACTGAATTTTTACATGGGTCATAATGGTGGTACTTGGAGAGCCAGATATTTTCTGAGGTGGTACAGGCTGTAAAAAGTTTGAGAACCACTGGTCTATTGATTTAGCATCTTCCCCCTTTTCTGCTTCCAATGCACAGTTCTAAGCAAAAATGGACATACAAATGATCTGTTGATGGTCAACGTCAAACTGTGTTCCACAACAGTTTCAATGTCTATATCTGTAGAATAACAGACATGAAAACACATGAAAGCCTGAGTTGAATGGCATTCTTTTTACAGTGCACTCTATCTCTGTCTGTCCATCTGTCTGTCTGTCTGTCTGTCTCTGAGTAGGGGTAAACAAGAATCACATCATCATCATTATTGATCATTATCAAAGGCAAACTCCATGTCAAGAGATAAGGCTGTCAGTTTCTTGTCATTTTGCTGTGTTTTAAACCAGGTTTGTGTACCGACATTTTAAGGGACTGTTGCTCGAACCTGAAAAATGAGCTATACATTTGGCCGTGCTTTATGTTGCTCCTTTCCTTCATTTCTTTACTTCAAGCCAGCTAAATAACAAGAGCCGTCAGTTAGCTCAGATTAATTCATGGACAAGCCCTTAAGGCCATGATATAGCTACATGTGAAAAATAAATTACAAAAATGTAGGAATTAATTTAGCAACAATGTCTGACTTTCCTGGGATCCCTGGGGTATCAGAGTGAACAAATCAAATGCAAACTTCTGAAAAGCATGAAGTTGTCAATAAATTATTTCGCAATAAATTATGATCACATTTAATAGATAGTGACTTAACTTTTGAAGAAAAAAAAATCACACAGAAACACAGTAACAGAAACACAGTAACACAGTAACCCGCTGTGTACCATGCTCAGGCACACATCACTTTCCTGTCATCCAAATGACCACGTCCCCTTTTGGATGGAACCGAATACTGTGCTGTAATGTACTGTACAAGTGCTGGTGTCAAATTCCAACAACTAATGCCTCCATGCCTAAAGCCTGCTGCATCCCATTTAGCACATCAAGCAATAAAAAAAGAAACAAAAAGTTTTCTATTCTTCCCTAAAAAATGAACAATGGTAAAGTGGAATTTGTCAGTTGACAATGTAGTTACCCCTTTAACATCACTTCTGTATTATAATAATTAGTTTATAGAGCAAAAAGAGTCAGAGTTGGGTGGTTGGGAAGGTCATATGGAGGATATTCCCACAGAAGACTGGAGTCTGCCTCCTGTGAGTAACAAAGGGTCAACATTGGTGTGTTTATGAGTTATGCTGCATAAGTAATTTAATGTATGTAAATGACATAACATGTTTCATAAGTGATGTGACTGAATGCTATACTAATCAAAGCACAGTGTTCTCATAAACCTAACCAAGTAGTTTTTTGTGGCTAAACCTGACCAGGTTGTTTTGTGCCTAAACCTGACCAAGTAGTGAATTTGCCAAAACATAACTAAATTGTTTTGAGGCTTGTGTCTTTTTTTTCTGAGTTTAGAAGCAGAATATTGCAGGTCATCCAGGTTGTTATGTCCTTAAGACATGGCTGAAGTTTAGCTAACTGATTAGTGTCATCTGGCTTAATGGATAAGAACAATTGCATAACAATGAAAATTAATGGAGTGTTTTCTAATGATATTCCCTAAAGGTAACATATATAAAGTGAATAGTATTGGTCTGAGCACAGAACCTTGTGGAACTCCGTGACTAACTCTGGTATGCAGTGAGGATTCATTGTTTAGTTGTACAAACTGAGATCGGTCTGATAAATAAGACTTCAGCCAGCTCAATGCAGTTTCAGTCTGACTCTGTGTCAGCCTGGCTAAAGTGCTGAAAAGAGATCTGGGGTTGTTCTTATTTTCCTCTATCAGTGCTGAATAATAAGCTGTTCTGGCATTACAGAGAGCTTTCTTATAAATTTTAAAGCTTTCTAGCCAGACTAGTCAAGCTTCTACCAGTTTGGTGGAACGCCATTTCCTCCAATTATCGCAATGTCTACTTTAATATTCGAGTCTGGGGGTTATACCATGGATCTCTTATGCTTTATTGTTTCCATTTTTAGAGGGGTTATAGAGTCAAGTGTCACTTGCAGAGAGCCTGCAACACTATCAACAAGATGATCAATCTGGGAGGGACTAGGATTTGGAATGGAGCCGACTGTTGTGTTGGGACATGACACTGAATAAAAAGCCGATGGAATAATTTGCTTAAATTTAGCTACAGTACTGGCAGACAAACATCTACAATGTCCAGCTATAGGAATTCAAAAGTTATTAAATAATGGTCTGATAAAAGAGGATTCTGTGGGGAAAACATAGTATCATCAAATGTTCAGTTTCAATGCCATATGCCAGAACAAGATGGAGGGTGAGATTAAAACAGTGAGTGGGTTCATGTACACACTGACTGAAGACAATCGATTTTAATTATGAAGTAAATGCAGTACCCAGACTATAATTATCAATGTCCATGTGATTATTAAAATCACCCAGAATAACTATTTTATCTGTTCTAAGGACTAAAGTCAAATATGGCTGCAACTCCACTTCCTCGACCGATGTCTTGAGGAATGTGAATATTAATATGGCTGGGAGGAGTGGATTCATCACCTGACCAGTTTGACAAGGTTAATGTGTAAAAGTCATGTGAAATGTTTGTTAGCAGGCTTTATTTTGAAAGTCTGAACAGATGTTGCAAGTCCTATTTTATGAGGGGGTTCCAACATCCATGCCTTCTTTATGCAATGATGGGCCTTGAAATGTGGCCATTCAGACAAGGTGTAAAGATTTTGCCAGTAGACATGCTCGTACACTGTACAACCTTCAGTTGATGCATTCATATGTCCCACCATCTTCTTGGATAATGAATTTGCTTAGAACAATGTGAGTAAATAGATTCCTTTCTTGAAAGAAGAGCTGTTTCTACTTTCTCTTCTGTTCTTTATGATACCACGATACTCAATGATACATGCTTTAAGGGGTCTGCAACAGTCGTTATTATGTCTTAAAGCTTGTTTATCTGCTTTCAGAGGTTAGGCAGACATTAGTGTGTCGATAATGGGCTAATCAATTAAAAACATTAAATCAATATCACATATAATTATTATTATTATTATTGTTATCATTATTAGACGTTTAACTTATTATTGTTTATTCCCACCAACTTTCACCAGAACAAGACAATCTGGATTTATAAATAATCCTTATGCATGGCCTGTGTTTGTTGCTTGGATACAAGCTCAAACTAACATAAGGGAAGGGTTTATCTTCATAAATGATTAGCCAGATACCCAGTGAGCAATAGGATAACATGAAGTCATCCCCTGAGCCTGTCAGTAGATAAACCTGTAAAGACATACTGTAGCGTTTTTGTTCTGTTTTATCATCAGAGGATGCTCATTTTTTCAAAGTTCATGATCATCATTTCAAAATCTCAGTGCTCATGAGGCTCTTTCATCACGACAAGCAGAAGCATTTTTGGCAGCATAATAAATGGATACAATCAGGGGAGATGGGATATCATTATTTGTGAAGCATTGGACTTGCAGAGAAAAAAATTCAGCTGAAATTAATATGTTTCTAGTATGAAAAGTATACATTTATGAATCACCTTTGAAGAGGACACCATTCTAATCTATTTTACATTAGTCATAGCATGTCCTATGGCAAAGTGCAAGCCAGAAGTTAGTGGACATCAAAACAAAGTATATGGACCTCAACAGTCAATTGTGATCACTGAACATAGTTCTGCACCAGGGTCATTAATGTGTGGTTATTACAACCTCCACTCTTCTGGTTTCAGGCTTTTCATGAGATGCTGAATCGGCTGCAGGGATTTGCTCCCATTCAGCCTCAGGAGCATTAGAGAGGTCCAACACTGATATGGTGATCGGGTCTGGCTCACAGTCAGAGTTCCAGTTTTTCCCAAAGGTGTTCGATGAGGTTGAGGTCAGGGCTTTGTGCAGAGCAGTCAAGTTTTTTTGCAGCAAACTTGGAGAGCATTTTCATGGAGCTGGCTTCTAAACTGTTACCATACAGTTACTACTTACTTATATCATTGTTTGCTGTAGCATCAACATTCAATTTAATTAGATCCCACTTTCTGTTTTTGGGTTATGTCTACAAAACCCAGTGCCAGCCTGTCTCCCTGAAATTATGTTTACATATTAATAAATTGTTTTCCCAATTACCCAGTGAAGGCATACATAATTGCTGCCTGGATTGTGTTCAGAGGCAACATTTTTAATGAATGCAGTGCTACATCTTTGTACTATAACAGAGTCAGTACAAAGCCCAGGACTTTAACACCAGAGGCCAGGTTTTGCACACAGAGTCTGGTCTGTGGTTAGACTTACACAACAGACATACTTTGGTTTAGGTTGGGGAGGAATGTTGTTTTCCTTAAATGTTAAAAATGACATTGTGTCTTGTTCTTCAAGTTACTGTGGATTTTATTTGTGTGTGTGTGTGTGTGTGTGTGTGTGTGTGTGTGTGTATTATAACAAAAGCATGATCTGTACCTAACCTCAACAAAGTACTGTGAGTGCCGAAAGATAAAAAGTTTGATTGATGCTGTAGTTGCTTGCAGCTAATATAGCATTGCATGATCGGATATTTTGGTAGAATACGCATTTTAGTGATTCATTCATAAAGTTTCAGTGTTGCTATGGTATGAGATTTCATCTCAGAAATTATCACAGTTTCACAGTATCATATGATGAGTACAATTATCATTATTATTATTATTGTTATTGAACAAACACTCGAAAAATATTGAGAGACATGAAGCTTGATATAATTTGAATTTGTTTGTTTTTTTATGACACTACTATGGTAGAATTCAAGACCATAGATAAACAAATGTATGCAGTACTCATCATCTAAATGAAACACATTTTCAAAATATTTTTGTTCATTCAAAATTAGTGTTAGAGTAATGAATTTCCCCTCGAGACAGTGTTATACAATCAATGAATATGTAATAATGTATGTATACAAACTAAATGTAGGTGGATTATTAAATGAACATGAATGGGATAATATATATTATATGGTAAGCACTGTTGTCTCATAGCAGCAAGGTTCCAGGTTCGAGTCCCCTCTCTGTGTGGAGGTAATTCTCCGCTCAGTGCCCCTGACTAAGGCACTGATTAAGATCTGGACTGAAATACACTATGGTGTATTTTTTCCACCATACTTTATTCTAATATACATGACAAAACAGAAACCAGGACTCGAAAGACTGCAATGAAATAAAACACAATAGGTTTTGTTGTGTCTGGCCCCACTGATGCTCACAATGAGTCAGTGAGATCAAACATCATTCCAGTAAGCAACAACTTGCTCCTGTCAGTCCCGACTCACTCTATGATATTTTTTGCTGTGCTCAAATTCAAATGCAATGAAACACGCACACACACACACACACACACACACACATCCTCCCTTAGCAGAGCCAGGAGGACCTGGTCCAGTCTTTTCAACACTAGGCGCAGGGTTTGTTTAGACTGCCTTTGTATCCAGGTGTTTTCTCCATCCACAGTGGATGCTGACTGAGAGTGTCCATACCCCTTTACCCATGAGGCTCTGTGGCCTCCTCCCTCCCTGAAGCAGTAGTGAGGCTGGGGAAGCCATCTGCCAGGCCCATCTGAAGAAGGATGCTGGAGCAGGCAGCATCTGCTACAGTAGTAAGTCCAGCAGCCTTACTGACCACACTGATCACATCCTGTAGGTGAAGGTCAATAAAGAGGATCCAGCATCCTGCAGAATCCCCCTCAGTGACTGAACCCTCATGTTAATACTCACAAGTGCTCAAGTTCCTACTCATCATGATACAGCAGACATCTGGAGACAGAGATTCTGCAGGTCTGGAACTTTGCAGTCAGATATTTTAATGACTGCCTTTACAGAAAGAGACATGAATAGTTCTTCACATATTGGCTAAGTATCTGTGTTTACAGCTCTGTTTTCTAAGAGTTTTTTCCCACCCACTGCAGCATATTCGCCAGTATGGCAGTCGGTGGTGAGCTACTTGAGGACAATCTGGTTGATACTTTAATCTAAATCAAAAGGAAAAGCTGTGATGATGGAGCTGTTCCAGTATATTTTGGAATAAAGAGGAAGGGTGGCTACTTGAAGGATGCACATCTGTTTCTGTCGTTGCCTTTGGGAGGCCAACACAGAGATCCTGATCAGACCTGCTCCACTGATAGCAAATGGGGGAAAAAAGAAGTCTTACAGTCAGGGGTATGTATTTTATATGCAGCTTATTGTCAATGGATTGATTTTTAAATCAAAATATATTCTTACTTTTATTTTTCCTTACTTTACCATTAACTTCAAATAAATTCTTGAAGTCATTTAAAATTCACTCAATTATACAATGTTTTGTAGTTTTTATTATGCCACTGTGAAGCATTTTGAAACACCCCTACAGGCGTTTCAAGTCATTTTTAATGATTAGACCTCTGTAGTCAGGGCACTAGATTTCTTGAACAAATTGAAATGATAAAAGGGTAGGTTTGTACATTTTGGTTTTTAAAGATATAATATGTAAGATTCCTGCATTAACATGTTTTTGTTATATAATTTGAGTTGTGTACATTTTACATTACATTATATTTGTGTTCAAAAGTTTCCATCCACTTGTATAGAACATGTATCTCATGGCAGTCTTGAGTTGATGATGAGGATGATGATGATGATGATGATTTCTACCGATTTGGTCACATTTTCAGAAGACCTATAATAAATTCATTACTGAACCAAACTTCATGAATGTTTTTTATGACAAAGTAGTTTGTGTTCCACTCATTGATCACAGAAAAATGTGTAGCTGTAGAAATCATTGAAGACTGCCATGATGTACATTCTCCCAAATGTTTCCAACAATGTTCAGTGATCACTTCTGCAGTCAGGTTGATAAAAGGGAGTGAAGACAGACAGACAGACAGACAGACAGACAGACAAATATCTATTTGTCTGTCTGTCTGTCTGTCTGTCTGTCTGTCTGTCTGCCAGATAGATAAATAGATAGATAGACAGAGAGAGAGAGATCTAAACGGCTCAAGGTGTCTGGGTGGTTATTCTTCCAGAACATCTGGCTCTGCACAGACTCTCTCCTCCAGAACTGAGCAGCTTTGAGCAGTTGAGCCTCAGCTCCATGCCCACTGGTATGACACAAACATTTGCTCATCTGTTGCCACCATCAGCAGGATGACATTGCTGTATAATACATAAAGTCATTTCCTGGTATTACACTGCTATGGTTAAGGTTTGGTTAAGTTTAGGCACACAGATGACATGATTGGGTTCAGGGAAAGATTATGGTTTGGGTTAGAATAACTACTTTAAGGGACCTTCATTGTCATGGTTAGGATAAAAACCACCCGGTACAGATGCTCTGTTAGAGAATGACTTTGGTTATTTATTGTGGTCACATGAACCACAATCTCCCATAGACAAACATTTTGTTGACCATCCATCCACGCTGACATGTGTCCCCCTATAATAGTGTCACCTGACTTGCTGCTTTGCTTTCATAATTCCGACAGCCTCTTGAGGCCTTTGTCATTTGAATTTCAGTATATGTTTTAGGGCATTTGCTAAGAAGTCACATTCTGATTACCCAGGTGCAGTG
Source organism: Pagrus major (assembly GCF_040436345.1). NCBI lineage: Eukaryota > Metazoa > Chordata > Actinopteri > Spariformes > Sparidae > Pagrus > Pagrus major. The sequence continues at coordinate 650,573 of NC_133229.1, forward strand.
TGCTGCTGTCACTAACTGAAGGCTTCAGTATTTATGAATGCATGAAGTACAAAGAATTGAGGTGCATCACAATGCCCTCCTCATTTACTCATCCAGATCCAATGAATCAGTGAAGCAATTGTATATCTACATTTGGTGGAAGAAATCTATTCTAAAATCAGAAACACAGGTTGTATTTTGCATCTTAACTTTTATCAGTTCATTTACTCTGAAAGCACCATCATTGTTAGTCCACTGCCTCTACTCATCCATTGCTACATTATTTTCACTTGAGTAGCTTTTGATCTTCTCCCTCTGTCAGTAATTATTCTTATTCTGCCCAGTTTCCAAACAGGCACCCTTTGCCAATGAACACTCTGTTTCAAAGTCAACATAGTCAGGGTTGTTTCTGTATGTTTTCCAATGCTTAACTTTCACAGACAATAGTCTATCCAAAACCAGGTCAAAACAGCAAGAGTAAAACTTAAAAATGACTGGTGAGATGACTTTTTCAGCATGTTCTTCAAGCACATGATGTGAGCTAATCCAGCCCAATTACTTTATCCTGTTTGAATGAAATGAATTGAGGCTGATCCTGAATCCTGTTGGCAGTCCTACAGACAAACTCAACCCTCCCTTGTACAACTGATCGTATTAAATGCTTATTTCCTCTGGTGTTCAGCAGGTTGAACCCAATTACAGACATGCCTGCTCAAGTTAGAGGCATTCATTCAGTCCTGTACTGACCTCTACTGGTAAAAGTGAGATACTGCAACAGTGAAGGGAGTAACAACCAGTACCACACACCACGCACAATCATATCCACACGTACTGTATCTTCTACACTCAGTTGTACCTCCCTGTTAAGCCCTAAATCAGCAGAGTCCTCTACCCGATCATCTGTGTGATGTTTGAAACTGGATGTAAACAGTGTTCTGTTAACTGCTGGTTTCCTGTTTGAGTAAATCAAACATTTCTGAGCAAAATACCGAGTTATGTTTCAAAAAGTAAGCTCTATTTTAACTTTTAAAGACACAGAGACCATCGCAGAAGGTTTCATTATCTCATGAGCCCATTTGTATCCTCCTTAAACTGCCCCATTTTAAATATTATATTGCTAATTATATCTGACCTTCTAGTCAGTGTGTGAGATACTGAGGGTTTTCTCAGGCCCCTGACTCGTGTGAAACCGAGTGAAAAAAAAACATTTTTCAGGCGAAATTTTTATTTTTCATGTGTGAAACTGGATGAATATTTTTTTCAGGTGAAAATCACATTTTTGTGAGTGATAAAAATATTTTTTTTAAAAAGACAAAAAATAAAATGAAGGAATTTAGAAAGATTATCCTGGCAAAATGAATCACAAGTAAAAAAAAACAAACATATTCTTCACTTCTATAGCAACTGCATCAGCTGTAGGCAAAGATGATCAAGTATCTCCAAACTGACCACACCGTCAGACGATCAATACATCAAGCTCGTAGGCGGAAATCACAGGAGGGCAGGGGGTCCAGTTCCCCCCCTTCCTGGAAAAAGATTTGTCCCCCTCAATAACATATATCAGTGAAAACATAACATTTTAAATTGTCTAAATATATTTATTGAAAACACTTGTGCTAATTAAAGACACAAATCAATGTGTTTTTAAAGATTGGTTCCCCCCTCCATATGCCTCACAGTGGTTTGGTCCATTGCCAATGAACCTGCCCCTCACACACATTAGTGTCTGTGGAGTAGTCTCTGGGAGTGTGGTGGTGGTGCTCGCTGACCATAGTGAGTAGCTTCTTTACTTAAGTTAACTTAAAACAGAATGTTATTTTTCTCTCGAGAGCTGTGCTTCTGCTCTGGTTAGGTTTAAGCATAAAAAACACTTGGTGTGAGTGGGCAAATAAATAGAGTGCTTTGGCTTAAAATAGTGGCCTGTTTTGGTCGCCATAAACACTTCTGTGGAAGTCCTGAGGTCTTGTTAAAAACACTGCTCAAGATCTTTGAAGGCCAGGCCACCGAAATAAAACGTTGGGGCACAAGTGCACAGACGGTTGTGACATTTATAGTGAAGTGGAAGGGCATCCTATAGTGCACTTTATCATGTTTTATCATAACATAACATAGGGGCATCCAACAGGGCACTTTCGCAGCATTTATTTCAAACATGGGGCACTGTTTCAACCAGGGCCTAGGGGGAACCCTGGTGCAACATGAAAATGACCCTCTTCCCACCACCCAAGAACCACCAGCAAGAAAAGATTTTGCAGCTATTTTAAAGGTTTTATATAAAAATACAGAAACTGAAATGCTGGCAGGTTGACTGAAGTGGAGAGAGGAGAGAGCAGAGCCATCCTGCCGGTAGCTTGTTTTAAGGTCATTGTGATGAAATACAAGGCAAGGTAGAAGTTACAGGCATATAGGATACAATAAGTTAAGTTAACATTTTGGTGGGGGCGCTGGTGAGCAGCAAGATGTAGGGACGTGTTTGTACTGAGCTCCCAAGCAGGATGAACTTTTTGTAAATAATAAGACCTTTTTGATCAACCCCAGTTAGATTTGGTCAAATACATACGAAACTAAACCACCAGTGTGCCAGATTCATGACTTTGATTCTCATTATTGATAGTGTGGAGGCTGCCATTAGCAAAAAGAAGACCGCTAAAGAGCATACCGCTAACGCCTTGGCCTCTGCGAGAGCCCCGGATGACAAGCCTAAGGACTTAGCTGGGGTGATGGCTGCTTTTGCAAGAAGCGAGAGCAAGATACTGGCACAGATAGACACAAGCACAAAAGATCTGAATGCCAAAATAGACTGTTAAAGGGACGACATGGCGAAACAAGAAAACCATTTGAAAGATTTGGAGAACGGCCAGAATACATATTCAGATAATAAATATGGAGGGGGATGTTGGACAACTGAAGTCGGAAGTTGCTACACTACGGCTACAGCTAGATGACCTGAAAGGACAACAACTCCAGTGCATTGCGCACATCTCCAATAAATATGGAGGGGGATGTTGGACAACTGAAGTCGGAAGTTGCTACACTACGGCTACAGCTAGATGACCTGAAAGGACAACAACTCCAGTGCATTGCGCACATCGTTGGGGTAAAAGAAGGACTAAAGAACAGCAGAGGCTTGTGGCCCACAGATGCTATCACTAAGCTACTGCAGGAATTAATAAGCCTCGACTTCACCCTGACTCTTGACTGGGCCCAACGCAGCCTATGGCCTCCGCGCGGCAGAGGAGAACCCCTGAGGGTCATCGTTGTAAAGGTCCACTATTTCCAAGAGAGAGAGAAAATTTTCCATAAGGCTGCCTGTTTGGCACCACTGACCCTCCACGGCAAGAGAGTGAGTCTTTTGTATTACCCTATTGTCCAGCCAAGACAAGTGGTTTGATGACCCATCTGTAGCAATGGACTAAATCCGAAAGAATCTAAAGCCTTAGGACAATGAGACATTACGACAAGATGTAAACAGACTGATATTCGTGGCTAACTGATGTTAGCGACCAACTGGCAACGGTAGCTGAGTGCTGGCAGCTAGCAGAGCAAGCTGGCTAAGGCACCAATTCTACGTGGTAAAGTGACTGTTTTATTTTGTTTCCTTTTGCCTCTATAACCTGAGATTTGCAGATAATGCTGCCTTTATTATTTTAAATGTCTAATAGGCTACATGTTACCCCTTTCAAAAGCTCTTTATTTATTTATTTTTTTTACCAGTGATAAATTGTATATACTTATGTACATTGGTAAATATATGTTGCACATCTGTTTGTAGATACATATGTTGATATATTAAAATAAACATAGCTCTTATTTTGTTTTTGAGGTTATTAGATCTTTGATCACTGCTTACAGTTTACAATTACACTAGGAGTAAGGGATGTGATCTCTAGGGAATTTGTAGATCAACATGGGTTTTCGAGGCTCTTTCTTTTGTTTGTAAGTAGTAGACAGGGATCCTTGCTCTTTCTACAATTTTCCATATGAAGAAAATATGAGTTATATCCGTTTTTTGAGTTGGAATATAAAGGGAATTAATAATCCCGTAAAACCTCATTTAAAATCTTTGAACTAACCCTAACCCTTTTGCAGGAAACGCACCGCCGATCAACTGAGCATGCAAAACTAAAGGAGGCCAGGATAGGACAAATATTCTGTTCGAGGAGTGAGTACAGAAAATGGGGCACAGCCATCTTGATAAGGAAGGGTATTCCATTCATTCCACTGTCGACCATTTCTGACCCTAGGGGAAGGATCGTGGTAGTAATGGGCAATTTATTTGGCATACAGTTGACACTACCTAACGTATATGGACCAAACTGGGGTGATCCACCTTTCTTTTCTAGTTTCATAGCAACCCTCCCAGATCTCAATGACCACCAACTGATATTGGGGGGAGATTTTAATTGTATATTACATATATATATTACACCTTATTTGGTCCAACCCAAGACCCAATAGTAAAATCTCAAAAGCAGGCGCTGTTATTTGTTCATTTATTATATCCTATGCTCTTCTTGATCCCTGGAGGAAAAATTATCCAACCACTAAACAGTACTCTTTCTTCTCCCCTGTGCACCATTCCTATTCCAGGATCGATTTCTTTCTCCTGGATAGAAGAATCCTCCCTGTGGTCAAGGGGAGCTAGTATAATAGTATTGTTATTTCTGATCATAGTGTCAAGAGTTAAAGTTTAACAAAATGGAGGACCCAAGCGCAGACACACAGGAACACACACGAGGCAGGATAAGGGGAACGAAAATTGAGCTTTAATTAAATAAAGCTAAAAATACAAAACACAAGGAAACTAGACAAACCGAAAAGGATCACAAGGACCAAAAAACAAAGTAGCAACTAAAAACTTTAACAAAGTTCAACCAAAAGCAAAGTACAAATCAAATGAAAAAACTATTTCTGATGACATACTGAACTTTTACTTCCACCTTTTATGTGGGAATCAATAATTAATAACTTGATAATAACAAAAGTTATCATTGGCCTTCAATTTAGCCTGCTGACTGAGCTCACACTGGAAACCACAGTGCTTTCTACTATAGTCCAGGTGATATGCGACATATTTGAGGTGAATCACTCTCTTTTTCATAAAAGCATGAAACCTGGTACAGTTGTACAGTTTGGGGCCCTGAACATTTTCAGAGATGGGGCCATTGCAAAAATGTCATGTGGCAGCCATGGCAGCCATTTTACTTTCCACCATAACTGAATTATGTATTTTGCATCATATCTCCTGAACCAAACATGATAACACAGAAAAGTCGATCGGTGAACAGATGAACAGTTAATGCTGAATTCAGTGATATTATGAGAAGCAAGCTGAGACTAATTATTGAGAATAATTATTCTTGTCAGTTGCATGCATGTTGTGAAGAGTTTTAAAAGCTTAATCCTTTTATTCATTACCCCTGTTAACACAGTGACTGTAAGGAGTAGAACAATATTTAATATATGCTGTATATTTTTTTAACTTTAATTTATTTAGCGGAGTTTCACTGAGGGCAATGCTCTCTTTTTCAGGAACGCCCTGACCACATTCACACAGTTACCCCTTCACACCTGGAAGCTGCTCAGTACAACCACAGTCTGATCTGCCGGCCACTAGAGCAGTCAGGCTTAAGGGCCTTGCTCAAGGGCAGCTCAGTGGTGGTAATGAGGGAGGGGCAAGTGCTGCTGGTTCGTGGGTGTGTGGTTGAGATAAAAACGAGGTTAAGTAAAACTGGAGACCATCTTTCAATGGGATCACACCTGCCTAGACGTGAACAGTGCAGTGGAACAGATGACATCAGAGAAGTGAGTTTGGTGAAACAGGTGAACCATGCCAGGTTTAATGTTGTACATTCCTTGTTCTGCTGTGACACCGTCACAATATGGTCTCTAGTTTTTTCATCAAAGAGTTGCAGGATTTGAAAGGAAGAACAGTAAGTTAAACAAAGTTAAATTTGTAAATAGTTTTTGTCTCTAGTTTCCTTCTAACTATGTAACATAATTCACTATCACCTCTTCACCTGAATAATTCATGATGTAGTAGATGGTATCATTGTAATCCTTGACCGTCAAACACAGGGGTAGACATCACCTCTGTGTTATCATGTTTGGTTCAGGGGATATGATGAAAAATACATAATTCAGTTATGGCGGAAAGTAAAATGGCTGCCATAGCTGACACATGACATTTCTGCAATGGCTCCATCTCTGAAAATGTTCAGGGCTCCAAACTGTACAACTGTACCAAGTTTCATGCTTTTATGAAAAAGTGAAAGATTTTTTTTCGCATTTCACCTGGACTACTAGGAATGTAATGAAAAGAATGACAGGATATGGCTTGAACATCTGGATTGAATTTGATTGGATAGAACTGTATTGATTCTTTTCACAGAGGCAGATTTCAGCATGGGAAAGTAAACATTTTACTAAGGTGGTCTATATCTTAACTATGTGTGGTATTTGTGTGCACTATTTGCCATTTGAGCATGATAAACATAAAAAGTGAAAATCACATGACAAAAGAAGGGGAGAAAATCAAGTAGAAGAAAGAACACAAGAACAACAGCATAACCATGGCATGATAGATAGAAAAAAATCCACATCCTGACATTTAATCCATTAATGACCATTCACACCAAAGCAACTCAATAGAATAATGCTATGTCTTGAATAAGTACATTTGTGTCATTGTTGTACATACAATTGTAGAAACAGGCTTTATTCAACTAGATCCAGGAATAGGTGCTGCAGCGGTGACCTCTGGTTAATTTTGTGTTTTTATGTCAAACAGAGTGAAAGTGAAGCCAGATAAAAATAAGATAATAAAATTATAGTTAATAGTTATTTCACTGTTAACAGTGAATACTTTATGAACCATCTATTAAGCATTGTAAAGGTTTATGGTTAATAAACATCATTTGCAACTTTATAATAAACAATTGATTAATAAGTGGTTTATAAAGCATTTCATTGTTTGTTAACAGTCAAATAACTATAAACTAAATTTACCATTTATTAATGAAGTGTTACCCATTTACCAAATCCAAAGAAAGTAGTGAGTGGTAGCCAAGGAATCTTAAATTATACACTCAGTCAAAACATTTTTTTTTTTTATAATTATTCTAATTTTAATATATGATACCTGCATTATGCTGACATAATGCAGGTAACCTTAACTTCTTTAATAGGAGTCTTTTCTACATATTGTATGAAAGGATGTAAAGTAGGCCTATATATTTGTCTGGTTTTACCTATAAATTCTATTATTTTTAAAAGAAAAAATAATAAGAAATAATAAAGCAAAATCAGGATACAATAAGCATGTGGTAATGAAAGCTTAATGCTTTTAACAGTTAACATGGGTATGAGGAAGTAATGTACTGTTTAACTGCCAATTACTTAAAGTTGTTTCTTACAACCTTCCACCTGAATAGGAGAAAAATGTGATGGCAATACTGATGAGTGTTTCCTGGTTTCTAGAAGAGTCTAATCCCATGCTGCATTACTGTGTTTGTTTAAACTGAGGCTGAAAGGAAACAAGTGAAAAGTCATTCCTTCGTTTTGTCAACCATGTTAGTGACAGGCTTCATAGTTGAGACTGGGTAGCTTGGGAATGTTGTGACATTCACATCCCTCACGATGCCCTTTTTGTCGATGTTGACACTGACCACCCTGGCGAGCTTGTACTGACCCCTCAAGGCACTCTGGTCCGCCAGCCAGACGATGTCTCCAACACCCACATTCTGCTCCCTTGTGTGCCACTTACAAACAAATTGGTTCCTGCCAACTGACTCCACTTCTTCCAGAACTTCCAGAACACAACTGCTTGGATGACTCTTAATCTTTCGTAGGAGTAGCCCTTGAACTTGAAGCTTGCTGGGTCTCCTTTAGGTCTCCTTTCTCTACCCAGCACTAGAGAATTTTGGTTGTTGTAGGCAAAACAGCCCTCCTGGCATCTATGGATCTTTCATTAGTCAGGTTGGCTGCCATGTAAGGGAATGTTTGAAATTCTCCCTATATGAAAATCCAGGTTCTGCAGGGCTCTTTTCTCTATTCAAACAGCTGCTTCAGTGGCTCCATTTCAGTGAGGCGAGTCTGCTGCATGGATCTTCCAGCTCCACTCTGCCCCATGTTTGGCAGCCTCATTCTTGAGTTCTGATTTATTCAACTGGTCCACAAACAGGTATAGTTACTTCAGGGCAGGTTTGGCCCTGACAAAGTCGGGGTTCAACATAACATTTTTTCCCCACTGGCCCACTTGGCCAGTACAGTCCTGCTCACCATTATTGGCACCCCTTCATTTTTTGCATAACCTCTACAGTATCGTCAGAAATAAATGGAAATGTACCAAATTTATATCATCAGGATCTTTTAATTGGAGGTCCAAAGTAATTTAACAAAGAAAATTGTTTTTTCAACTTACATATTGTAATTTCAAAGAAGAAACAGAAAAAACAGCATGTGCAGCAATAATGGCACCCCTCTTTAATATCTGGTTGCACACCCTTTGGCAGTGATGACAGCCTCCAAACGTTTCTTATACGCTTCTATAAGCTTCTTGCACTTCTCAGCTGGTATTTTCTCCCACTCTGTCTTTGCAAATTGTTCAAGCTCTTGAACGTTTGCAGGTTTCTTTTCCCCAATGGCAGATTTCAGCTCATACCAAAGATTTTCAATCGGATTGAGATCAGGACTCATGGCTGGCCATTTTAAAACAGTCCATTTTTTCCTATTCAACCATTCCTGCGTGCTTTTGGATGTGTGCTTTGGGTCTTTGTCTTGCTGGAGGACCCATGATCTTCGACTCAAACCAAGTTTTCTTACACTGGGTAGGACATTTCGCTCTAAAATCTCTTGATAATTCTCTGATTTCTCTGGTCTTTTCAAATCCTCCAGCGTATTTTCTGGGAAGAATTTACTCAACTGCTTGGGTTTGACAATGCTGTGCACTTTGGGTACCTCTGGGTGTCTTGATTCTCACTCTTAGATATGTTCTGGTGTTAACCTTCATAGCCATTCCTCCGACTCCATAGACAACTAAAGTGATCTTTTCACTCCTCAGCTTCAATCTGTTGGCAGCTCTGTGGGTGACGTAGTTGGTCACCCACAGGGTTAAAATGTGAACTGAACTCTCGTGAGGCTACATATAAGGTCATTTTAGGCTAGGCCTATCACTTCGGATCTACAGGACCTGCTCGAAAAAATAGTTTTTGTTATTATAGATTATATTTATAATTGCTTTACATAATGCTACCGTAATCCCTCAGCACATCATTCCAACGTGTTTTCTTCTACTCTTGAAGCCATGTCAGGGGGGCGTTTTCACTGGATTTTCCCTCTCCTGAATTTTTCCCCTTTGCAGCATCAGTAGCACAGAGCCTGCCTCCGACCAGACGACGCTGTTCCTGCTTTCTCTGTGGGTTTTTTCTAAGGTTGGGAAACAAGACCAGGGACAAGAAGAGTAAATCAACAGAAGCCAAACAAAGCGCGCCGTCTTTCACCGGGGGATTCATCTGTGTTCCGTGCAGGAGCATCTCTGGCCCGCGCTGAATCGCGTGAGAGGAGGACTAAACAGGTAGAAACTTGGAGGGATTTTCCATTTTTCATGGCTCGGCGCATATCCGGATTGATGGGGACGCTTTACTTTCCATGTCTGATGTGATTACACACATGCAGAGGATTGGAGGCTTCATGAAAAGAGAAGGGGGCGGGGGGGGGGCTTATTAGAAGAAACGTCTCGTCGTGGTTAATGTCTCCATGTACAATACAGTCAGAGCCCGGCGGAATGTGCCCCGTACTGCTTCATGATGATTGACGTTAGCTGGGCGAAGCCGAACTGGCGTAGCTAACATTAACCCTTAGCTTCATGTGTCCTCAGCCGCATTACTACGAATAAATAAATACACTTCTCCTTGTCAGCAAGTATCGCCATGTCAGGCTTTTCTACGATTTAAACCACGGAGAAGTGCAGTTTTACGTCTGCGTAGCTACGTCTGAGGAGCTGTCTGCTTCACTGTAACGCTAGGTCCTGTACAGTAAGGCTAGCTAACATAACCGCGGTCATATCCCGTCTTTTTCCGCTCGGCTGGTCGCCGAACAGCGCACTCAAACATCATATCCCTCCATCCCCAGGGCCGGCGGTCAGCTCCTGTGTTCATTAGTGCATGCATGTGAATTGTGTGCGGGTTGTAGCGGCGCTGTTGCAGGCCTCAGCCCGGCAGGATCACTGTTTACATGGAGACCCGGGGAGGAGGGGGGACATCCTCGGTCAACATATGGTCTGTAGGAAAATGATGAAAAAACGACCGGCCTTCATTATGGCTCCCTAGATCCAAGTAGTGGACGTGACGTATGTCTTTATGGCTGTCGGTACAACACTATACGATCATTGTACAAGTGTGTTCAACACATCCTCACTGAGCCCGTCCTGCAGGGCTGTTGGACGGGTCACATGAGCACAGACTCCCTGGACTCTCAGCTGGAGGTCTGTTCACCTTCAATATAAAAACATGGCCGAAAATTATTCCAAATGAACTGCTGACCGATTTGCGTTCACTAGGCCAGCTTCTGAAAAAATAGATAACTATGTAAGTGTTTTGTTTTTTAATAGAAATAGTCCCTGTGAGAAGTGTCTCCAGTGTGCTCTGTGGAGTAACGGAGACACTGATTCTGGACACAGATATTCCTGATACATTTGTCTGTGCCATCTCCATTATATTTGGGTGGATCTCAGAGTCAAAACCTGGACAGATAAAACAAAAATGGTCTCTGTGGACTCCTCAAATCTGTTTATTTTTTAATCATCTGATTTGATCTAATCTTAGAGTGTGCAAATAAGATAAAAAATAAATACAAATTAAAAAACACCATATATGGGTGTTTAAGAAGCATATGATGATATATGTAGCACATGTTATTTCTGTTATTCACTCGCTGTGGTTGTTCTCTGTGTCCAGAGCAGGATGTCAGCCAGAGGAGGAAAAAAGAAGGCCACCAAGCTGTCCCGTTCATCCAGGGCGGGTGTCATCTTCCCTGTGGGGAGGATGATGAGGTACCTGCGCACCGGCACGCACAAATACCGCATCGGTATGGGGGCACCAGTTTACATGGCAGCAGTCATCGAGTACCTGGCAGGTGGGTGGCATCACGTGATTCGCTGTCAGGAACAGTATATTTAGTGTATGCTAATAATTCTAGCTGACAAAGTGTGTATAGAAAATCCAATATATTTGTTGTAAAGTTACTTAGTATAGCATTTAAATAGTAAATCATTCCATGTTTCCCATGATCTTACATTGCATGTATTTTTTATTTCTTTTATTACTGTGTTTACGATGAAAATGTTTTGGTGTAATAATCCCTGATTGTGTTGTGTTTGATATAGGGATGCTCCGATCAGGGTTTTTTGCCCCCGATACGAGTCCGAGTCCTTTGATTTTTGAGTATCTGCCGATACCGAGTCCCGATCCGATACTCTTATAATACATTTAAAAAATTAAAAAGATCGAAGAAAACTATCCAAGGTGTCCCTTATTTTTTATTATATTTTACCACCCCTCGATATCCCAAATTTACATATCTGACAGTTTGCAACTGCATCGTTCTCGTCACTCACTTTAAAATACTTCCACACAGCAGACATGGTGCGCCACAACTCGCCACTCCGCTTCAAAACAAACTGGCGTGCTGGTCTTCTGCGCATGCGCATGTCGTAAACGGTGGTAGTAAATACTCATTTTATTTTTTTTATTTTGAATCACCAATAGCCCATATATCAACAATCTAATACAAATAATGACTAAATAAATATATATAAAACCGATCTCCGATCGAGTCTTCAGTGGCGTGATCGGCCCCGATTTCCGAGTCACGTGATCGGATCGGTACAACCCTAGTTTGATACATTTTTATATACATATACTGTCATTCACATCATGTTACACCTGACAGACAAACCATTGACAACTACTAAAAAAACAACAGATAATATGTTGGCATCTAACTCCCTTATTAATTAATTTCCAATCCCTTCCTGGGCTAACCAGACCATCCACAAAGCATTATGATCATAAACTATATGAATTATAATACAGACAGTGTTTATTATGGCACAGGTCTTATTCTTTTAATAAATAATATACAATTAAGTAATTTTAAAATAATTCTTGCCTCCTACTTCTTTGTTATTAGGGATGGGGCGAGTTTCCGGGGCCTTAAAGTCAGCGAAACAAAAGGAGATTGCAGAAGAGAGAGAGAGACAGAAGACTTTGTAAATACAAAGTCTTGTTTATTAGTTTTGTCTTTGTCCACATCACTGCTGCAACAATTCACTTTCCTCCTCATAGAACACATCGACCTAAATGTCTTGACTGTTGGATTCTTGTTCCTGATGGTCTGGGAGTTCACACAGTGGAAAGTAAAAAGGTTTAAATCTGAGAACACACACTTTGTGTTTGATGGGTTTACACTGTGTGTGTTTTCTCTCCTCTCAGCTGAGATCTTGGAGTTGGCTGGAAACGCAGCACGGGACAACAAGAAAGGCAGAATAACTCCCAGGCACATCAAGCTGGCGGTGGCCAATGATGAGGAGCTCAACCAGGTAACACACTGTTGTTCAAGGGGCTGGCTGATAGTTGTCTGGTTCATGTTATTACCCAGATAAACTGCTTTTCACTCTGGGTCCTCATGCACTCAGACGTTGTTGTGGATTTTGCTAAATGAAGACACTGTTCAGGCTTTCCAGTAAACAAGTCTTCTAGGAGTCAGAGACGGTTCAGAATATGTTTTCACTATGAGCGAGTGGAGAGAAAAGCGAGGAGAAGCTTAGATGAGCTGCTGGTAATGCACTAGGACCCTTAATGAAGTGACAGAAAAACAACTGTTCATAGTTAAACTGTTTGCTCAACAGAGATGTTTTTATATTATTTTCAACTTTAAAATCTTTTGAAATAGTCAAAATTAACAACAATAAATTCATGTTTTTTAGAAAACACAACATGGTATTTTCACCTTATAAAGTTGCGATATCAACTTTATGTGTGAGCAAAACAATGTGTATTCAGCATCACATGGAGTTGTGGTAAATGTAACTTAGGGCTGCATGAAAAGGTAAAAAAAAAAAAAAAATTTTGCATTTCAGTTGTCATCTCCACTGAAAAAAGTATTAAAGTCCTGATGAGGTGACATTTGTTGGGTCTGTACCAAACAAACATGTTCTGTTACATCTGGAGAAGAAGATCTGTAGATCAGGACATCTCTGCAGCACTACAGTACTTCATCATAATGCTGTTTTTCACACATTTGACCTTTTATCAAAACTAAAATTGCACGCAGTAGAGTGCATACCTTCCCCAAGGCCCAGCTGTCCCCTTTGTCTGCATGAAATTGTATTCTCTCACAGATACCAGCAACCTTAATATGCCTGTTTTCTTTTTCATCAATTCCATTTATTATTCCCTGAGAAATGAACAATAATGTTCAAAAACTACCTTCTCAATCTCGCAATATTAAAGAAAGTGAGAAAACATTCCTGGATCTTATCAGGATCCACACCAAAAGTTGATGAGGTCTATTGTGGGCTGGAAATGGAAATCTGTTCAGTAGTTTTTGTGTAATCCTGCTGACCAACCAACCAACCAACCAACCAACCAACGATAAGGACATTACCTCCTTTGCAGAGGTAAAAATTGCAGCTTCTGTGATTTGGATATTGCATGCAGCCATATTGCTACTTAGATAGCATTTGTACTAACTGTGCAGCTGTAATGTAAGTCTAATATTCACGCTCCAAATTAATTTATAAAGCACATTTTCAAACAGTTGGCCAAAGTGCTGAACAGTCAGAAATAGTGAAAAAACAACACAATAAAACACAAAGACCATAAGAACAAGAAAGACAACTGTCATACTGAATCAAAAGCCAAGGAATAAAAATGTGTTTTGAGACGGGATTTAAAAACAGGCAGTGTAGAGGCCAGCCAAACATGTAGAGGCAACTCGTTCCAGAGTTTGGCTCGATCTCCCCTTTGCTTCAACCTTGATCTGGGGACAACCAAAAGCAACTGGTCAGTGGACCTGAGTGACCTTGATGGAACATGTGGTTGTAAAAGGTCAGAGAGATAGGTTGGAGCTAGCCCATTCAATGATTTGTAGGTAAACAATGCACTCTTGAAGTCAATCCGAAAGCGTACAGGGAGCCAGTGAACTTTATTCTTGATCTCCAGCAACTCCTGAGGGAAGTATCTGGCTCTTTAACTGCTAAATGCTCCATTGTGTTCAGCAGCTAGTCTCTAAGTCTGTCTGTCTGCTGTTTGGTGCTGAGCAGGTAGTGTACAGTGGGGTTATCTGAGCTGCTGCTGCTGCTGCTGCTTCTGCTAACTGCTGCTGCTGCTGCTGCTGCTGCCTGCTGCTAACTGCTGCTGCTGCTGAGAGGAGAGTTTGTGGGCTATTAGACCAAACGATCAGAACAGGCAGCACTGAGGGGAACTGCAGCGGTGGTGATATCTTCTGTGGGTTCATTACCACAATCAACATCTTTTACATTACACACAGTCATTTGATCCAAAGTCAATATAAATGTATTGATGCTGGTTTAAATTAAGTGTGTGTTTGGTCAGTGGTTGGAAAGTGTCTTTACACCAAGTAGTGATGCCATCCGGCATGCGTCTGAATAAAGAAGACGTCAACATTCAAAGACATACAGTATGTCTGTCTGCCATCTGGGGCCTCCCGTAGATCAGGTTGCCTGGTGCACCTTTAAACTCATCCACTCTGCCAGACGTGCCAGTGGCTCCATCCCTACAAACACATGGACAGCTGAGTGGTGTTTAAAGCTGCAACACTTAACTGATGAATACTGTTAAATAATGCAACATTTATCTTTAGAATCACTTAATCGGTTTAAATATTTTTTATGAAAAAAAAGTTAAAATTGTATGATACCAGCTTCTTAAATGTGAGTATTTTCTGGTTTCTAAGTAAACTGTATATCTCTGAGTTGTGGACAAAACAAGACATTTGAGGCTGTCATCTGATTCGTCTTACTGATCGGCATTTTTCACAATTTTCTGACATTTTAAAGACTAAACAACAAATTGATGAATATAGAAAATAATCAACAGAATCATTTGTAGCAGCCGTTGTGTTCAGACCCCAAGAACATTATACATTAGTGAAGATTCCACAGTTTGAGACATCAGATATGTCGCAGTACTTTTTGACAATGCATATAAAATGCAGAAGACATTAACAGCTTTCTATTAAATACCATGGAGCAGCCATAACACACAGTGTTTTGGTCTTAATGGTTATAATTATCTAATTAATGTTATATTAATACAAGAGTGACAATGTGAGTACAAGCCTTTTCTCTGTGTGTGGCATATGCATCATGATTGTAAAGGGTTCAGCTGACAGCAGATGGTGCATATAGCGTCTAATATTTCAGAGGGCATGAAGTATCTGGGAACAGCCAGTCATTTTACATCTGCTTGCATCAGGCAAATCAGCATTTCTTAAAGAGAACCACATTCTCACAGAGATGTAAGGTGTGTTATTGTATGTTGTAAGACAGGACATGGTCAAAGTCTTTGTTTCTGAAATGTTTTCTTCCGCAGCTTCTGCGGGGGGTGACCATATCCAACGGAGGGGTTCTGCCTCGGATCCACCCAGAGCTTCTCTCCAAGAAGAGGGGAGGCCGCGTGAAAGTGGACAGCCAGGCGTCTGTCCCCGAGAAGCAGGAAGAACGCTCAAAGAGCAAGAAACCCATCAAGTCGTTCAAAAAGGTTAAAGGCAAACGAGGCCGCAAGCCAAAGGTTAGTCAACTTAACAGACTGGACAGAATCTACAGGGAGGTGGGGGGCATTAAAGGAAAATGAAATGTTTGTCAGATTGTTGAACACTGACAGAAGCCACCTTTCCAACAACAGAACTGACAATTCTTCAACCCCTCTGAAACAAACAGTGTCATCCACTTTACGCAGTCTTGGCCAGGTTGTGTGGAGGTGAGAAAGTAGGCAGGAGCCCACTGGATGTGTGCATCATCATTCCTGTTTGTTCAATTCATCTGAACAGGTAGAAACAGTTTGTGTTTGGACCACATGTCATACAAACTAGTTTGTCTGTAGCACACTGAGACCTTTACTGCACCATGCTACAGATCCAAACAGTTAGAACTGGTCTACAACTATTATCTACAGCAGGAAGAAAAGTTTCCCTACCACCTGATACACATGGATACTTTTTTCTGTACCTGAGTTGAGAAATAAACAGGGGTCTAGTCAGGGGTCACCTATTAGCTGGTTCTGGAGCTTTCAATCACGTCTCAGAAGAAAAGAAGAAGAAAAGTAGTTAGTGGAACTTCAGTTGAGAGTAGTTTGTCAATCAACTGTGTCCAGGGTCAAGGATTTTCCGTTTCACATGTTTTAACCCTTATTTCTTTAAAAAAATGTGCCAAACTGCTCAGTGCGTCCGGGTTAAATCAAGAGCTTTGCCAAACTAATATTTAGTCAAGCTAGAAAAGTTTCGACTGGATGGAGGAGGAGGAGCAGAGATAGAAGAAGGGCCCTTCTCTTTTCTCTATTTTGCGCCAGCTTGTCTCCTCACTCCTCCGTCCTCTTGCCTGTGACCCGGAAAATTGATCTCAGTGCGCCATATTTGAAGATTTCTCAATTCCCAAAATGCTCCTTGAGGAGAGAGTAGTGAGGAGGCTTACTAATGGAACTATGAGCGAGGATGCAAAGGTGTAATCTTTGTAGAAATCTTTTCAGCACCCGTGACCAAAAGAGGCATGACCCACTCCTTTGTGTTCATATAATGTGTTAGTTATTCAAGCTGATCATATGTTGGATCAAACTTTCTGCCCTTCACTGTTTGTGTAGCTCTGAATAAGGCACCGCTCCACAGTCCTTACTAGCACCTTTACCTTGATATCACCTATGTCACATTATGCCACATTGTAAATTGAATTAAACGTAAATCTATGTTGTCATGAACACTGGTCTGCTCATCTGACAGAAATCATAAAATACAGCAGTAGACTATAACAGAAGAATGGACTGGTGGTGCAGCTGTGCCACACATCACATTTAAACAACGCTCTGAAACGTGGGTGTCTCATTCTGTTAAATACCTGTTGCTCTCTCCTCATGTCTCTTCCTTACCCTCCTTTGCTTGCATCTGAGGCAGGAGGGATGTGATGAGAGGAGGCGAGGAAAAGGAATTCAGGATGTACAAACTGAGTAACAATAAGAAGAACGTAGCTGTTGCGCTCATGACGTCAAACTGCTGCACCCGTGTAGACTGGAGAGCCAGACATGTCATTGCTGGGGTGGATGTTTTTTACAGTTTCAGAAGAAAAAAACATGATTGTAGTTTGTGACACATGTTCCGCAAGGGTAACAAGTTTTGCCACAACAAATCTCTTATTAGAGCTGTGGAATATGAAATCATCCATCTTTAGTCACCACATCCTCGCCTTTCTTTCCGGGTGTGCATAAACTTCAGGTTCAGAACCTTTTAAAATACAGAAATGTGACATTACTTGTTCTCAGTATTGACCAGGTGAAAAGGGTAATTATTGGTTATCAGCCTAAAAACACAAGACACTACTTTTTGAGCCTTGACACTTCTTACTTAGTGTCTGTACTCAAGCACTGAGGTTTGATACTCGGCAAAGTTATTATTTGTTCAAGCTGTACACTCACGTTCTGATGTAAGTGTGGTTTAAATCTGCCTTTTTTTTCCTCCCATGTGGCAAAGAGCACAGACAATGAGTCTGTACCAAACTCCACAGTGGAAGACGGTCCGGGAGATGGATTCACCATTCTGTCAGCAAAGAGCCTGTTCCTTGGACAAAAGGTAACACGTGTCAGACTGATAGATGATCACGTGACCTGTTAGACCCAATTCATGTTAGGTCTTCCATGTGACAACATCATGACAGTAACGACCATGTGACTTCTGATAAAAGGCCAACCAACATAACAGTCTAATCCATGACAAGTAAGAGAGCCACAGTAGCACTTTTCTCACACAGTGTTGGTGACTTTGTGAATCCACAGCTTTCACTAACAGAGAGTGAAATCAGCAAAATCGGAACAATCAAAGTGGAGGGGATAATTAACCCAACAAATGCAGAGATGGACCTCAAAGACGGAGTGGGTGAGGACGACATGTTCGGATCTATTTTATTTCTTGTTAATAACTTTACAGACTTTTGTCCGTCCCATCTTGTGCTCACCTGCTCTACTGTTTTCAGGCAACGCCCTGGAGAAAGCCGGAGGCCGAGACTTCCTGGATGGAGTCAAGGAGCTGCGAAAAGCTCAGGGGCCTTTGGAGGTGGCATCAGGTACACGAGTGTCCCGTGGGCCAATCTTCTTACAAGGATAACTGTGTTTTTAGATGCTGTTTGAGGTTTCTTTAGACGTACACATCTACAGTGGTTTTTAGTGGTCTCCAAGCAAACTGGGCTTCCACTCTGGCTGATGGCAGACATTACTGTCCACAGGCGTGTTAGAAGTCATGTGATGTAGTATTTCCTGGTCTTTCTTCAGCCTTGAATGACAACTAGGTTTCACATAGATCTGCCTTTGGTTACTCCTTGACAAGACTTCATACATACTGCATTGTGTACGTACTGTAACCAGTCTGCTGGCTGAAGGTGCCCTTTACTTCTGAAGGTCATATAGAAGCATCAGTGTTATATTTCGACTACTCCTTGTAGTACGTTTACAAACAAATGTGTTGATAAAAAAGGTTCACATGATGCCAATTTTTCCTGTGTTGTCTAGAAACAACCTGTAACTGAGAGCTGTGCACAGCACAGTCTCATTTATAAAACATTGCGTACGATCCAATGATAAAAGTGCACGTGTGCCCAAAAGCCAAAAAGTGAGTGCACCAAAAAATATTCAGATTTATAAAAGCTGATGTACGCCCAACAATGCGCAGTTTCCTTTAATAAATCTCAAATCAACCTGGAAATGTGTGCACATGGATCCGCCTCATGTACCTCCCTCTCCACACCCACATTCAACCATCGATGGTCAATGCAAAGTGCCTCATGAATGCAAACGCCTGGAAATGAGCCGCTGATTCTTTACAGTGAATCATGGCCACAATGAGAGAAAGAAGAAGAAAAAACATATTTCTGGCACAGAGAACGAGGTGTTGGTTGGTGAGGTGGTGGTTACAAAGCACATATTGTATTCGTTCATTCTCGTCATCCTCTATCAGTGCTAGGACCGTGATAGTCCATGCAGCATTACGCACGAGTGGCACCGCAGCATTTATATGCATACAGCGATCAGACTGACTGTTCCACTTACCAAAATGATTGTGACGATCGGTGTTATCCCTCAGCCTGAGATATCATTTGAAAGTGGAAGTTTGATACGTGAACACAATTTATTTATTTAATGAAGTTTAGTTACGGTGAACTCGGCCTGCATCATGATCAGGACTCACAATGAGGATATGGAGTGTAACGATTGTGTGAGAGCTGTCTCACACTTTATTTCTACACGTTCTTAATTTACACAATCCACATGTGCTGGTTGTGAAGATGTACCGGGTGAGCTGACTGGAGAAGGCAGAGTGTGTGTGAGTGTTGGAGTGAGTGAGTGAATGAGTGAGTGAGTGAATGAGTGTGTGTGTGCCTCCAGTCGATGGTGATCACTGCAGCGATTTTAAACACACTACACAACCAGGCTGTCTGGAAACTAAAATGATACTTAAGTTAAACGTGTACAGTTTTCATTCTTTGATGATATCTGATGTAATCTTGGATTTGTACAACCTATGCTGATAATTTGGTTATCAAACAGTCCGGCCTGAATAGATGGACTTAAAGGCTTAAAGTGAAATGAATGAATGGAACAGGGTGTTATATGGTCTCAGGTCTTTTCTGCATTCAATGGAAAGCTGTCAGAGTCATTGTTTGTGTGTTTGCACCCTGCAGTGGCTGTGAGCCAGGCCAGTGGGATGGCAGCTCGCTTCATCATCCATTGTAACGTCCCTCAGTGGGGTTCAGACAAGTGTGAGGACCAGTTAGAGAAGACCGTGAAGAACTGTCTGTCAGCAGCAGAGGAGAAGAAGCTCAAGTCTGTGGCTTTCCCTTCACTTCCTGCTGGACGGTGAGTCTGCTCACACACCACTCACCCATTTCATGTTGACTAATGACTGTAAAGCCAAATAAAGACAGAAGGCCACTTCCAGCAGACAGATGAAGGCACACACATTACATGTCTTTCAAAGGCTTACTGCTCATACACTTTATGTTTTACATGCAGCTTAACTGACCACTGTATTAGAGTGACCACGTTCAGACGCATGTGAATGAGGCCAGTCTGTTGGTTGCCCGGCAACAAAGCTGATAAGATGATCTGCAGCACAACATGATGTTATCTGTCAAGGTGCTGCGGTGGACTTTGTGGCGTTTACTCGACGGTCAGAAGATAAATACAGTCCTGCCATGATAACTCTCGCAGTTGTCATAGTGTCACTGGATAATAAACTGCTGTGCAGCATCTCATAAGCCTTCAGACTCCTGAACTGTTACTCTGGACTTCCTGGAATCATGGTGCCATAACAACTTGATATTTCTGAGTCGTTATTCCCAACTTCCAATCGAATCTGCTCGGGAACACGTGGACGCTCACAGCAAACAGATGTTTGTATGAAAAGTGTGTGAACTTTACAATCAGCTACAGCAGCTGATTTTAGAGGTTAGGGCACTTAAAGAGACAGGATGGTCGTAAAGACTTCTATCATATATAGTATAGATCATATATAAATATTTGGGAGTCCTAGTAGAACAGGTTTACATACTTTAGGGTTAGGGGTTAGGGTTCATCTGGTGCATTGCTGCAGCATCCGTTTTCACACTGTGTCTTTTACGCTCTGTTTTAGCTACAGAGTGAGACATCTCACCTCTGTTTAATCTTTGGGGACTGTTGCACATGCGCATTACTTAATGGACAGGATGTAGCCAATGAGAGGCAGAGTAGGGCGGGTCGTGCTGTGCAAGGTAGTGTGATCTAAAATAACACAGCTACAGCTGGTAACCATGGCTGCGGTAAAGCTGTTTATATTTTATAATAGATATATAAAAATATATATTTATATACTGCTTGTTACATAGTGATGCACACAAGTCACAGAAGTAAAGGCTAGACTCCAAACCCGGCATTTCAGGCAGAACAGGAGCAGCATTTTCTATGGGAGACAGTAACTCACCTTGACTTTGGACTTTTTCACTTTTCAGACCTTTTACATGCACAAAAATGCTTCATAACACAATAAAGGAAAGGCAAAAACCCCAAATCATAACATGACCCCTTTAAGTAAAAGGTGAAAAAGTAACTGTTCACTGTGTGCCGTGACACTGCTGTGATGTCATGTTTTGGTAAAGTCAGTCTTGTTGGACTGAGTTTCTGATTTGTAATTCTGACTTAGACGACCCTCCCATTTCATTTTTCCATGTGGGAGGTGTTTTTATCTGATTTTTGAAAATATGTCGTGTCACTGGTACCGACAGCACCCTTCCCCCACAGCCTCTGACACTGTTGAAATTCAGGGCTGTTTTCAGTCTGAACGCTCACGGACCCTACCAAACACAACACTGACTGATATGGAGATGATAACTTTTTTTGATAAAGCACCTTTCTTAACAAGGTCACATGGTGCTGGTACAAATAAAGTCAAGTAATACACAGAGAAGTGGATGATGTCAGACTGTGTCACATAAAGCTGATGGTGTGGACGGCCTCACAGACGTGTCATTACTCACACACTACAGTTTCAGTGTTTTGGTAACATGCAGCTGTGATGATCAGATGACGGGCAGCGGTCAGCTCCGTCTGTGACACTTCTATCTGCTCACATGTCACATCATTATCATTTACAGCACTGTTTTTAGCTGTAGCTCATGGACAGTAGTCTTCCTCATTCCTCATTAGTCTAGCGTGTGCTCTTCCATTTGTGCTGCTCACTACAGATTGAGTTAACGAGTTGAATCTTTCTCACAGGAACGGGTTCCCAAAGCAGACGGCCGCCCAGCTCATCCTCAAGGCCATCTCCAACCATTTTGTGTCGTCCACCAGCTCCTCTCTGAAAAACATTTACTTTGTGCTGTTTGACAGTGAGAGCATTGGAATATATCTTCAGGAAATGGCCAAGCTGGACGCGAAGTGAGGATTCTTGTGTTGGGGTTTGTTTTTCTAACTGTTGTTTGTTGCAGGTGGTGTAGATAGGTGATTTGACATTAGGGCTTTGATGTGGAATCTGTCTTGGTTAAAGAGGAAAAAAACAATATTTGTGAGTGGAGTGCTGTTCACATTTATGTTCCACTGTCCCTTCAAGAGATTGCATTCTTTATAGATTAGATAATTTAAATGCGTACAGTTTGCCATTATGGTTCCTTGTTTTTAATGATGTTTTTACATTCCATGTACAAATATAACAGTTTTTTTCCTGGCCTCTGTAGTTTCTGATACAGTTAGTTTACTAAAAAACTGTGGTTCATTCTGCTTTGAAATAAAAATCCAATGTTTTACACCAAACTTTTAACACATATTTTTTGTTTCATTTTTTAAGAATTTCAATTCTAATTTTACTAGAACATGTTGGGAGCCACATACACAAAGTATCTGACAGCTAAATGTATCTCAACACCTAAAACGTCAAGTGAGGAGAAAGTCTTAACCCTCGTGTGCATTCTGTTTACTCCCCTCGTCCTACGGGCCAAAAATGACCCGCCTTCGCTAAACCCCTAAAATAAAGCAGCCTGACTGAATTTAGTCCAAAGATCTACAACCTGTCATTCATCTCAGTCTTTGTGAGTATCTGGGTAATCTCTATTCATAATCCAGAAACACTGAATTTTATCCGTGCACACCAATTGTTTTCATTACAACACAAGTCCAGGAGGACTCAGAAGTCATTACTACATTATTACATTAGTACTGAGTACTCATGGGTCGAACCAAAGCCATCTCTAACTAGGCCTTCAATTTGATCTCAAGTACACACCTGTAAAGTTTTGTGACTGTAACGGGGATGGTTGGGATGTCCAAAGGCCGACTGAGTATCGTGACGACACCAGCTTCACTGTCGCAGCTTGTAATAATGTAGTAATGACTACTGAGGATTGATGAGTGGAAAAGTCATCAAAATTCATGTTGGAAGAAGGTAAAAATAAGTTTTCACTACTGTTAAAATAGTGGCGGGTCATTTTTTACCCTTAGGACAACACAAGGATGAGGCTGGTGTAATAACAACAATGTGTTAGTCTGTCTCTCAAAACTCTGACTTCACTTCTCTGTCTGTGGCTCTCCGCCCAGAGCTCACTGGTTCCTACCAAAGATGTAAATCTTCAAAAAAAAAAACTTAAAATCTCTAGTTTTATTGTAAATTCATAAAACAGCTTCTTTCTGGAGTTGCATGTCAGACAGTTTTTAATAGTTTTTGGATCACAATGGAGCTCTGTGGCACAGAGGAAGAAGATATATCAGGCTGTGATACACACAATACTTCTGCACATGGGACTTGTTGACTAGAATAAAAATATAGAATATACATACAAGATGGCAGAGCTTTAAAATAAGAGGTGTGTCCATCCTTACTGTAGGCTTATTGTCTGATGTACATACAATTAAAGGTGTAATTTGTAATTATTAATTTGAAGGTGGCTCTAAAACTGTAGGTGGCCAACAGTTGCTTACTACACTATTTGCTGTAGCAACTATCTGCTGTTAGCTTAGTTAGCTGTGGATCTAATTGGCCTAATAACGTCTGTCTGGGCTGCAACTTCAGACCACAAGGGGAATCGTCCTGATCGACAGGACTCAGCAGCCTCACAGTGAACACATCTGGACAGCAGACGGGGACTGAACTCAGCCTCTGAGAGCAGCGGAGGTCAGTCTGAAGACAGGGGATACAGTAGAGAGGTAATTTACAGTGGAACATTTTCGCAACTGACTCTGAATAGAGGATTTATTTTGACCAAACGAGAGGTGATCGTTTTGGTGAGTTTGAATGAAGCGTGTTTTACGATGATTTAACAGGCGATTAAAGCTGGAGTGTGTAAGTTATTTCTGGCGTCATTTGGCCAAAAATCAATAATAACCTTTCAGCATATTGTAATTCATAGTGTTATGACAGAACACTGGACTTCTGTATCTCCTCTTGGCTCTGTATTCAGGCTTTTAAAAGTCAATGCCGTGACGGCAGTGTTCAGCCAATCACAGTTCATTTTACAGAGCAAGCTGTTTTGGGCGTTCCTATTGGTTGCTCGACCAAAGTCGATGCGAGTTCACCTTCCATCGGTGGTGAAGGTGCAACGGCGGACGTCTCGGCAGGAAAAGCCGCTATCCCGGCATTACCAACAAAAGTGTACACGGCTAAGCAAGCCAAAAAAAGTAAGACCGATGTAGAGAAACGAGAGTCTAAGAGGGAGAGTGACAATAGACGGAATAAATCGTGTGTAAAAACAGACAAGCATATCCGAGGTGGAGAGAGCTTAGCGATAGCATCGGGCTGAAGTTGGATTCTTAGCTTGTTCTTCTCCTGGACAGGTGAGCCTCCAATGTCAGTTTTACGTAGCTAATAATCTAAATGTGTGGTAGTAATTGGCTGTGTAGTTGAAATGACCGTGAATCTAATAAAGCAGGTGGTTTGTGGTCACAATTGACGAGTAATGTTGTGAGTTGATTAGCTTTATGCTAACCGTAGCCAAAGGCTCACGACAGCTACAAGCAAGTCAAAGTCAACGTCAAATGTATTGTCAGTAGCGTTATATATACACGACATACAGAGGACGTGTGTCGTGTAAATATGGATGTGACAGTTATTATTTATTTTCAGGTTACGGTGAAAAGAAAGAAGTGTCTGAATAAAGTGGTTGTCTCCGTGCATGTGGGGGTAATTGTTTACTGTAGCGTTATATGTTGTTTTATTATTCTTAGCATTCACACCTCTTTCCCGTGATATATAAGTGTTGCTGTTGTCATTAGATTATGCTGTATAAGTATCACGTCGGTATGACAAATGTCGTAGCGTTATTAGTGCCAGACATATAGGCTATGTCATGCTGAGACGTTAGCAAGAAATAATTGTTGTCAGTCTCTATCGCTCTTCTAAACAATGCAAAAGTAATGTTTGTTTGTTCATACGTTCAATTTGTTCACGAGAGAAAGGTAAAGTACTTTCTTACCTATAATTTGGCCATGGCAAGTGTTTGACAGAAAAGTTCCGACGTGAATATGCCAAGCGCTACAGTCGCGCGCGTCCACGAGAGTGGAAAGTGAAAGTGTGTAGCTACGGAGTCGAAACAGGGAGGGGGCGCAGTTGTTTCCATCCCAGTCTCATGCGTTTTTCACATATTATACAAACTCCAGCTTTAAGCTCGTCTTAGTTCAGTAAAAGAGATAAACTTGAATTTAGACGTGTACGGTTGTATTTTTCTGTTTAGCAAAGAAAATTGGTGTCAAGTAGTGAACAGGCTGCTTTTACATCTCCCAAGGAGACGGGACGGGCCGGGGCTAGTTGGTTAGCATGCTAACTTCAGGAAACATCTCTGTAACAAAGAACATAGAAGTCTTTGACAGAACGTCAACACTGTTGTTTCTTCACACTCTGAGACTCTAGACTACGACTGTGGCAAAATCTGACAACCTGCACCTGAAGTACCTAAAGCAGCCCTTCAGTCTGCGAGAAGTTGAGCTGAGTCATTAAAACCTGTTCAGTCAGTCAGCTGCTGCCTTGCAGCATCAATGTCTGAGAAGATCCGATGACATATCTAATCGCATTCTGATGGAGGGGAGTTGATCAGGACCTACTCAGTGCACTAATGAATCAAACTGATCATAAGACAACTTTCCACTACTGTAACACAAGAAAAATACAGCTTGGTTAACGTGACTGAAACAAGCAATGTTAAAGGAGCGCTGTGTAGTTTAGGTGAAGAAATGTTAATGAGCAGAGAAAGATCTTCATTGGCTGATTTCTTTCTGCCTAAACAAACTAAATAATCAAACTCTTTGTTTTCATGACTGAATAAACAAACTGACCTTAAAGAACAACACAATTTATACTGTTTTACTTTGTTTATATGTGGCGGACCCTGCCACCTTTCTAGCGTCAAACAGTGTTCTGGGACCTTATTTTGCTTTGAGAACAGCTTGTTTATTCACTGATGGAAAAAATTATTATTTCTGACTTTGTATTATTACCAAATTAATATTGTAAATATTGAGTTTGAATTTCTTCTCCAAAACTACATAGTGCTCCTTTAATATTCAGCTTGTTCAGACACCAATCTGCCAGTCTACTCACCTTCATAATCTAAAACATGTCATCCACATGAAAAAAAACACACCACACCAGAATGAGCATTTTCTTTACATTATATTTATTACATAGTAAAAAGTACTTTACCTTTCATTTATATATACACATTATATTCATGTTATTTCCTATTCAAGCAAGAATCAGCTGATCCTGATATATTTAAGAGTCCCGTACAACAAATAAACACACAGCTTACAAAATGTCTCATGTTGGTGGCTCTATAAGGCTGTAGTGTTCCCTGACACACACACACACACACACACACACACACACACACACACACACACACACACACACACACACACACACACACACACTGTATCTATGTCAAGTGTACTGCAGTGGAAAAGTCTATCTCTTCTTTCCCAGCTCAATAAATAACATTACACATCACTGAGAGAATCCCAGGGCCACACTCTATGTCACATATTTGGCATTTCAATGGTATATTAGACTTATCAGTTTGTTAGCGTCCATGTCATTGTACACGAGGCACAATCAGCATGCAACAGTGTCAGTATGGAAGCAACCTGTAGCAACTTAACACCTAACTGTGAAATGTAAATACCACTGAATTCATAGCACTGGAAAAACTCGACCTAAGTTTGATGTTTGGTATTGAACTTGCTCAGATCGGTTCATCGAATCCTAATCTCTAACTCAGGTCAGGTCAAAAAGCCTGAATGACACATGATGCCACACACACCGGTAGGAGGATGGTTGTCCTACAACATTACTTCAACACAAGCTGTTTAAGCCCTCATCACTCTGATGAACCAGGGAAAATCCCTGCATGTGTGTTACCATGGTTACCAGATGATTGGATCACACATCCTGTGGTTAGTCGGTTTTGATTGAACATCACAAATAAGAGACGAGCACTGACACACCCCACATCAGTTTGACTGACAGCTGTCTCACCGGGACCAACGAACCAAACGCAGTACAGTTCATGTGATCAGAGCCAACAACTGAGTTTCAGCTGATCAGACCTCGGCCCAGTCAGCCGGGATATTCAAGTTATCCTTTAGAATTTTAGCTGACGGGAAGTTTTTGACCAAATGTGAACAGAGCACTTCTACAAAATATGAATTCTATTTTCTTATTGTATTATTTTGTCCTTTGAGCTCTACTGAGTTATGTGTGTGCTTTGCTATGTTAGCTTTCCATCAGTCGATCGATATCATGTTGTTGAAGTTACAGACCTGAAACAAAATGCTGAAAAAATTCAAACTACATCGATGGAGATGGCTGGTTTTCAAAGGTAAAATATTTCGATGCTGTGGATTTTTTAGCCTATCTGGATAACGACCTGCTTTTCATGGTTGATACCGATAAGATAACTGATCATTTCACATTTCTGTATTTTAAAAAGAAGTTCCTAACCTGTAGTTTATGCACACCTGAGGGTGAGAAAGTCCATTAAAGATGGATGATGTCCTGTTCCACAGCTCTGATGAGATTAGTAAAACTTCCCCTTCTCTCTGAACCCTTCCAGGTATTGTGTGCTGCTCTGCTCGTTCTTCTCCTCCTCCTCCTGCTCCTCCTCCATGTTTATTGGCAGAGTGTGTAGATACCATGCTTGTTAGGTCAATGAAAGTAGTTTGCCTTTGTATTTTTGTCTACAATTATTGGCTATAATTTCACTAATACCAATTAAACAAACAAACAAAATGATAATAAAAAATGGTAACTGAATTTAAACATTAAGTATTCAGCAATGCTTACATTTAACAAGGTGTCAGGTTTCTGCTGTCATTAGCTTCCACAGGTTTCCATGTGCTGTGACGAGTTACATAAAGAGCTCCTCCAGCCCCGGGGAGTCATCATGTGTGGACCAACATGATAACACTAGATCAATACTCAATTCTTTTAATTATTAGTTACACTTATCATAAACCATAAAAGTCACTATCTGGGTCTGTACAGTGGACCAAGCTCACTGCACCTTCAACCACCTACAGTTTGGAATGTTGCCGCTGTGACATCACCCGTCCGCCTGACATCAGAGCTTGTTTTTATTGTGGGGGCAAAAAGCTCATGTAGCAGTGAAAAGAAAGGGGCAGAAATACAGAGAACAGGAGAGTGTCTGTGCCTGAGGCCATCACAGGAGAACACAACAGATTTTGGCCTGTCAAACTAAAACTAACTGGTTTATAAATAAAGCTTTTTTTTATGTACAGCTTCCAGTCAGACGCTGATCCCTCAGTGGTGGGTGATAGAACAGCTTTAATACGACTTCTGGAACTGAAGTCAAAGCTCTGGAAATCCTATTGAATCAACGACATGCAGTACCTAAAATCCAAATGACTCGCAAGCGAGTCTTCACTGTCCCTGCCTGAAATCTCTACATTAACATGAAGCACACAAGCCACGAGGTCAGCCAGTCTTAACAAGTTACCAACCTGACAAATACCACATTTCTAATGATGTCCAACATCAGGCTCATGTGTTCAGACATTAGTTATATTATACCAAAAAACATGATCCTGATGTTGATCATAACAGGAACAATCTCCCCTCACATATGAAAACTCAATCTTCTGATGACATACTGAAGTCATGAGACCTAATCCCTGACAGCAGCTGATATTTTCTACTTTTCTTACTACCAATAAATCCCATGTGCAGAGCCACACCAACAACATGAGTCCTAAAACCTGGAAATACGTTTTTAATAAGCATTTTTGCACTTCCAGTCTCCTCGTCTCAAAGTCAATGTGTTTTCAGTTAAATGTCTGAAATACAGTGTGCTTTGTTCGTTTTGTTCTCCATCATTAAATCCATCATTAAATGTCCCACAGTTTAATTATAAAGCTTAGCGGTTGCTAACAAGTGTCTAAATGAGACTACAGAGGTTGTTGGGGACATTAAACGTCATCACAGCGAACACGGAGACTCATCTACTCACCAGTCCGTCTTTACAGGCCCACTTTAGTTACAAACTATTCTAACTCTGATTTTACAACTTGTACATTGATCACTTTATAGAAAACCTGGATAGTAATTGTGTAGTAAGACGCTTAGTGGTGGTGACGTTTAAGTTATGTGGCCACACTGTAGTCTGTTTATAGCCTAACATTAGCTTTTTACTTTTGCTGATGTCATTTACACTTCAAAAACCACAAAGTGGTGTTCATCTGTGAAGAGTATCATAAACCTGCGTTTGCCACAGAGATTATTTTCTGCGATAATCCAAAATCAAACTGAAAAATCCCATCAGCGTTTTGTTGAGCAAACTACATCCTCCCTGCAGCACTGTGTGGTGTGTATCACAGCCTGGCATTTCTTCTTCCTCTGTGCCACAGAGCTCCACTGATGTCCACAATCTATTACAAACACATCAGTGAGCCTCACTGTTGCACTGGCTGACATGAACACACACTGTAGTTTATTTTGACCTAATCCAGTACTCACTCGACCAAACGTGTATTAATCCACCACCGAAAGTAGTCCCCAACAAATGCACTGTCTTTTGTGTGAGTAACATTTATTAAAAACTACAGTGAGCAGCTGTTTTAGGACACTCCTGAACCTGAAAAGAAAAGACAGACGTCTTGGAGCTGAGAGCCACAGACAGGAAGTATTGACAGATGGACGAACACATTGTTGGTTTGGGTCTCATTAAATATTTGAAGAAAAATATAGAAAAATACCTGCTGTATCCTTGAAACTTTGCTTACACTCCCAAGCACACGACTGATGGGGAAACACTGGATCTCAATTTGTATTGACTTTATTCAGAATTTTTACTATTTTGTATTTAATAGATTTTATTGTATTGGTCTAAAATATATATAACGTATTGAGTTTAAAAGTACTGGAATCACCAAGTAAAATGCTCACCAAGAGTGTGACGACATCAACTGTTCCCAGGCTGCCAAAACACCATTGAGAAAAAGAGCTCAGGGCAGCTGCAGCCATGCTTCTAATTTACACTTTACCTCAGTCACACTTGAGCTTGTTATTTGACTCAAGTAGGACTTTGGTCCTGCAGTGTCTGTTGTGACATGATGCCAAATCGTCTTCACAGGAATAACATTAGACTAAAGACAAAACTGGCACAAAGAATTCCGAGTGCACCAGCAGCAGGTGTTTCAGATGTTTAGGGGGATTGTTCCTTTAAATCAAATGTGGTATAACTGAGGTGTCACATCTTATTTGTCTTCTTGTACATGTTACATTATTTAAAAACCTGGTGACAGGCAGATGTTGACGCTGTCTGTTGTGTCCAGTTGTTAAAGGGGGAGGTGGTCTGGAACGAGGGCAGAGTGGGGCTGTAGGGTAACTTCAGTTCTTTTACTTGACCTCGTCAGATGGACTTGTAGGTCTGGGACTGGGAAGCAGCGGCACGGGGGACGTGGCTTCGATCAGGGCAGGGTTCAGGATGATTGGCAGGGACATGGGCGGGACTCCCACCTGTAGGGGAGAGGCGAGGGGCTGCAGGATGAGGGGGGACTGGCTCAAAGGTGAAGGACCAGGGGCAGGCGATGCCGTTAATTGCACCGGCATGGGGGACAGTGAGTGTGGGACCGGAGACGATCGATCTGATCCTGGAAAACACAGGGAGGAAAACAGCACAGACGTGAGCACATTCAAAAACTGTTCCACTAATCAGTTTAAAATGGGAAATGGTAGCAGCACACTATGTTACAGCAGTGATCTTTCAGATTTATCAAAGGGCTAAAAACTATTCAACCTTCATGGAAAGATAAAAGTCATGTTTCAATCATAGTGATCATATTTCCTTTTCCTTCCTGTTTCCTGGCAGGAACAGTTTTCTTTGCTCTGAGCCACAGTTTGGTTTTGTCTTTGGTTCCATTTTTTGTCAATATGCTAGGATTTCATCACTAATCATCTGGTAGGAGGCTACGAGTATAAACCATGGCTGGTAACTGGTGATGGGATGTTAAAGAATCATTAAATATCACAAAGAAACTGAGCTGAGTTATCAGCGGGGCAATGGAAACAAATGCTTTTAGTTTTCACCTACAGTGGAGACATTTTTAACTGAAGGTACCTTGATGGAATTTTAACAGGTTTATAAACCAGAGTGTCTGTGCAATGGCAGAAAGTCTGCTGTAACACTAGTTTTGACTGCTGACTGCAGGAACGCCCACATTCTCTGCACTGCTCATATAATACTTTTTCAAGAGTGAATTATATTCTGCAGCCTATCAGCTTGCAGAGCATCAGTCTGCAGTTATTACTAGCTACATAAGCTGGCTAGCAAGTCAGTGTGTAATGATAACAGGGGCAATCACTGTTAGCTTTGGAGCTGTCAACTAGCTTATAACTTGAAGTGAGCAGAGCAGAGAGCACACCAATCAGCTGTGTCAAATCCTGTCCTCCTGTACTTCTCCAATGAATGAAATGAATAATTCCTCGAAGGTCGGGCGGGCTGAGGGTCTGACAGGCGGGGCCAGAATGATGTACATGAATTGTTGGACATAATGACCCTGTGACATGTGACTGTGTTGTTACCATTGGCACTGGCTGGTTGGGACTCCTGAGGTGATGCTGGTCTGCTGGGGGTCTGTGTGTCTGCAGGGGCCACTGGGACTGGACCTGGGGAGGGCAGCTGGGCAGGTGGTGGAGACGCTTGGTGTGGAGGGGAAGGAGGCCGACCTGCTGGGGGTGTTGGTTGCATAGGCTCTGCTGGAGGACTGGGTGCTAGATCTAAAAACAAAGACGAGGGTCACAACAAAAGAATATCCACATGTTGTCATGTTGTCATGACATCGAGCTGCTCACCCTCTCAGACCAACTTGTTGTTGTTTGTACCATTCAAATTAAAATATGTCATGCATGTCTGCTGTTTACCTGGTATGACAGTCTGTTTGAAGAGCTCCTCCCTCAGGTGGGGCAGGAAGCAGACGATTCGTTCCCAGGTGATCTCCCACAGGTCTGAGAATCCTGTCCTTGAGTCAGCGCTGTGGAAGATCCCTGCTGTGTCCATCACCAGCAACATGTTCTTCAGAGATTCTGGGATTGCCTCCAACTACACATACAAACGCAGAAGCAGCATGTTACCAAGATCAGAGAGTCAGTCAGTCATTCATTACCGGGCTCAGACCAAAAACCCTGGCAGGAGCTTCTATTATACTGACAGATGAGTCAATCGATCGGTGCACCTCCAATGTTCATCTCCTTGTCAGTGGTGTTTTAAACTACTAGGACTTGTTGTGCCACAAGGAGCTCTACATCCATCTACACTGCTCTCATCTCACTAGCGCCCCCTCTAACAGGCTGTTTTTCTTTCAGTACTGACAACTTGTGTTTGTGTTCATTCACCAATGCTTCATCAGATATGATAACGATGGTTATCTCACATAGGACTGGGCAGTGGCGGTTCCTCATATGGGCAATATGGGCATTTGTGGAGGGGGATAGGTTCACCTCTGGACCTCAGCTCTCTCTACTGGTGCGGGGGAGCGGTGAAGCAGGAGATTCATCTAATAGTGCACAACTAATGCAGCTAGTAGGCTAAAGTCAATCACATCACGAATTGCTTCCAAATAAAGCACATTTCAGTCATAATAATATTGTGAATATTAGTTTAATAAAAAGTTATTTTGTGCATGAGTTTTTTTTTTCTGTCCTTTTTTTGGGGGGGAGGTCCGAATGTGTGTATTGCCGTTGAAGGTGAGGTTTACCCAGGGCATCATGCAAGCTAGAACCACCACTGGGATTGGGCATGATATCTAAAGAGTTTCATATCGGCTGATAATATCGATAATTATTGATCATTTTTAATGACTTGACTCTCCTATCCTATTTTTTTATCATTTTTTAAAGACCTGGCAAAAAAATGTCGAAGTTATCTTGTTAAAGTAATCTCTTTATTTATAACATAACCACTCTATGTACACGTGAAACTATCGAACATTATATTGAACTATTTTCTTATTGCTATCAACGACGTGTCTATTGTAGATACATACTGCTATCGTTTTATCGCCCAGGCCTAAAATCATTCCGGATCCTGCAGACAGGCTCATCACTGCCTTTAAACTGCATCACACAAGGGTTGGATAACAATGACTGATATCAACATGTGAATAAAAACATCAGCTCTCAGTCTGATATATCCGTTAGCTGTAATCACATTACAGGCATGTGTGTTAGTATGAGAACTCACCAACAAGTCACTGGAACCTGCATGCATGTATTTGTCCATAAAATCCAGAATGGTGAGCCAGAGGGCTGCAAAGGTTGGCAGGGACAGCAGAGGAGAGAGGTGCTGGAGGAAAACCTGGACAAATGGACAACAATCAAAGATCAGCACAGCTGAACGATGAGCTCAGCTGAATTTGGCAACCTGCTGGTTTGTGCTTGTTGAATGGCTCCATAGCCAAGATCCCTGCTTAGCAAACGCATGAAATGGGTCAGGAAAATAAGGCCTTTTATTGGTCCAGGTTCAAAGTTTTGCCCAGTATTCGTATTGGCCTGCTAAAAAGGCACAAGGACTGAGGCACCTCACTTGATACAGTGTTTAACATTTAAAGAGCTCTTATCCAAACGGCCTATTGTATTGCCTATTCAATTTTCTGGCTCATTGAGCTACGGTACTGATCACAGTTGTGTGGTGCAGTGTAAGATGATAACAGATGTGTCAGGTGTGCTCCATATGTTTTCACTTCTAAATCAGTGGGCAGGACTGCGGGCTTCTGTTGTAAAGACAGTGGCTGTGTGTTTGCACATGTTGCATTGTGAAGATCATTTAAATTATTAATCACAAAAAGGCAACACAAACATTTCCCACACAGAGCTACAAGAAGCAGACGTTAACACTTTCATGTGTCTATGTTTGGGTGTGTTGCTTCAAACCTTTGACAAGAGTGTGCAGGCTCTCATTCTGGTCTCCTCCATACCGCCCACATCTGCTGGGCTGATGTTGTCAAGCAGCTTAGTCAGCAGGGGGAAAAGAACCTGCATGCGCGCGCACACACACACACACACACACACACACACACACACACACACACACAACATACACACAAGCAAGCTTTGAAATCAGTGAGAAATGACTGGTTTGAAGACAGTATAACTAAACATCTATAAACACAAATGAAAAGTGTTAGTGGGGTTTGCAGGACATTTAATGATCTGGTTTGTAATACCCAACCTCGTCAGCACATTTAATCAACCCTGTTCTGTGTAATATAACAGACATGTAGCTTCTCCTCTCCTTTCTCACCTTATTGAAGCAGGATTCCCACTCAGTTGCGTCAAGTGTCTGAAGGTCGTGGACCAGCAGTGCCCTCTGGAGGTATGTGAGGGCCTGCATACGAACCTGCCGTCTGGCATCACAGCACAGCCAAGCAATCCCTGGAGTGGGCAACAATGTGCCAGACATGAGTTGTAGTTGAGCTTCAAAGCAACCTAAAGCTGTTATACTGGGTTGAACAACGAGGCTGAAGTTAACCACCCTTAATATACATGAGACTTTTCAGACCTCGTATCAACATGTGTTCTGACCGATCCAATCACAAGTGGAGGTGTTGGCTCCTGTTGGCTCCTACATTAATAAAAAGCAACTGTGGCTTGGTTTAAGGTTGGACATGGTGCATGTGGAGAGAAGTTCTGATAAAATGTTTACTGTCATCTAGAAACTACAACGCTAATCCAACAGAGCACCCCGACAAGTCTAAAGCAGCTCTCTGAGTACACTTCTAGCTCACTATTCAATTAAAACACAAAGTGTAGGATCAACTTTCAAACCTTTTTCACCTTTTCCATGTTGTGTTTATATATACTATATACTATATATATATATATATATATATATATATATATATGTATGTAATATGTATGTATGTATATGTATATGTTTATATATGTTTCATGGTCATATACATTATGACCATGAAACATGCAGATGGTTGCTCTGAGCACAACAAATATCAGATGGAGTGAGTCCTACTGTTTTTATCCACTTTTAATTTTAATATTTGGTATGTCCACCTTTTGCAGCAATTATAGCAGCACATCTCTTTGGCATAGTGTCAATATATTTCCTGAGAACTTCAACACTAATGTTATCCCATGCCTTTTGCAACTCCAGCCAAAAGCTTTCGTTTGAATGTACAATAGATCTGTCCAGTTTATTTTCCAACTCGGCCCAAATTTGCTTGATGGGGTTGAGGGCCGGACTTTGAGGGGGCCAGTCCATCATTTTCAATGTTCCAGCAGATTCCTTCTGTCGCAGGTTTTTCCAGCAATAGTTAGAAGAATGTTTAGGGTCATTGTCCTCTTGGAAAATATATCCAGGCCCAATAAGACAACTCCCAGATGGTACTCCGTGCCTCACCAGAATGTCGTGGTGTACTTTCTTATCCATGATGACATTTTCACCAAGTCACCTGTTCCAGAAATGGCACCCCACACCATAATACTACCCCCTCCGTGTTTAACTGTTGGCAAGAGACACTCACTTTTATATCTCCCCCTCCCTCCGTCGAACATACACTCTTCGCTTGTTCAAACTTGGACTCATCAGTCCACAACACTTTATACTAATCTTCCTTTGTCCATTTCTTGTGTTCTTTTGCAAATTTCAGGCGTTTCACTCCATTTTTCTCTTTCAGTAATGGTTTTATTTGCTCCTATTCTGCCAACTGCCAATTCTTCTCCCATTTTCCGACGCACATTTCTTGAAGACACTGTTGCACCATTAGTCATTGTGGTGTTGATCTCGTCACGCAGTTCTCGTGAGGTCTTTCTTCGGTCCTTAAGACTGGGAATTTTGAGATGCTTCACTTCTCTGTTTGAAAGTTTATTTTTTCTACCTCTCCCCTTTCGGTTCTGGTGTGAATTGGTGGCATCATGGTGATCTAAAGTGTACTTTACAGTGCTTGGACTGCATCTCAAGTCCTTGGCTATGCGGCGGTAACTCCAGCCAGCATCAAAAAGGGCCTTTATTCGAACCAGTTGCTCACTCATTAGCTCCTTCTTCACCTAATCCATGTTCAAAGAGCAACATGTGCTTCAAGACTACTTCCAGAGGCTTTGAATTTATACTAATTGGTGGTGTGGCCTCAGTGACAAAACCCTGATGTTACCAATCACTTAATGAGCAGGATAGGCCTTGTACATTCAAAAGAATCACCCAGCTGTGTCCTAAGACTCTTGCATCACCATCAATTTAACCACAATCACACCTGACAATGATTACACAAGTAATTTGGCTTCTTCTGTGAAGGAAGATGATTGTGTGACATTGACAGTGAAATAGGCGTAGTTTGTTTTTTGTAAGGAAAATGACCTAAATCTCCTTATGATGGCTTTATTCTGTGGTTTATAGAACATAATGACGACTTTGTAGATATTTCATTCATTTTTGGGTATTTTAATGGCCAATTCAACAAACAACTTAAATATG
The DNA here is from genome assembly GCF_040436345.1 of Pagrus major. Taxonomy (NCBI): domain Eukaryota; kingdom Metazoa; phylum Chordata; class Actinopteri; order Spariformes; family Sparidae; genus Pagrus; species Pagrus major. Next base: position 687,282 of record NC_133229.1, read on the forward strand.
CCAAGTGTTCTTATAATTTTGGCCACCACTGTACATATATATATACAGTGGTGGCCACACACAGCTCTGGAAAAAATTTAGAGACCACTGCAAAAGTATCAGTTTCTCTGATGTTACTATTTATAGGTATGTGTTTGAGTAATATGAACAGTTTTGTTTTATTCTATCAACTACTGACAACATTTCTCCCAAATTCCAAATAAAAATATTGTCATTTAGAGCATTCATTTGCAGAAAATGACAAACGGTCAAAATAACAAAAAAGATGCAGTGTTTTCAGACCTCAAATGAAAGAAAGAAAACAAGTTCATATTCATTCATAAACAACACAATACTAATGTTTTTTTACTTGGGAAGAGTCCAGAAATCAATATTTGGTGGAATAACCCTGATTGTCAATCACAGCTTTCATGAGTCTTGGCATGCTCTCCACCAGTCTTTCACATTGCTGTTGGGTGACTTTATGCCACTCCTGGCGCAAAAATTCAAGCAGCTCAGCTTTGTTTGATGGCTTGTGACCATCCATCTTCCTCTTGATCACATTCCAGAGGTTTTCAATGGGGTTCAGGTCTGGAGATTGGGCTGGCCATGACAGGGTCTTGATCTGGTGGTACCTCATCCACACCTTGATTGACTTAGCTGTGTGGCATGGAGCATTGTCCTGCTGGAAAAACCAATCCTCAGAGTTGGGGGACATTGTTAGAGCAGAAGGAAGCAAGTTTTCTTCCAGGATAACCTTGTACGTGGCTTGATTCATGCGTCCTTCGCAAACACGAATCTGCCCGATTCCAGCCTTGCTGAAGCTGAAGCACCCCCAGATCATCACCGATCCTCCACCAAATTTCACAGTGGGTGCGAGACACTGTGGCTTGTAGGCCTCTCCAGGTCTCCATCTAACCATTATATGACCAGGTGTTGGGCAAAGCTGAAAATTGGACTCATCAGAGAAGATGACCTTACTCCAGTCCTCTATGGTCCAATCCTTATGGTCTTCTGCAAACCTCAGCCTGGCATTGATGAAGGGCTTTTTTCTAGCTTTACATGACTTGAGCCCCTAGGAGCCTGTTTCCAACCGTTCTCGCCGTGCACTTCACCCCAGCTGCCATTTGCCATTCTTTTTGTAGGTCACTTGGTGTCATCCTATGGTTGCTAAGTGACATTCGAATGAGTTGACGGTCATCCCGGTCAGTGGAGAGTCGTTTTCGCCCTCTGCCGGTCTGTAGCTTTGTTGTCCCCAATGTCTGCTGCTTGACCTTGTTCTTATGAACCGCCGTCTTAGAAATTTTAAGGATGGAAGCAACCTGACGCTCACTGTATCCCTCTGCCAGTCAAGCCAGAATTGAACCCTTCTTTTCCACACTCAAAACTTTTCTTTTCAACTCTTTTGACATGGTCAATAGTTATTTTTTGATTCCAATTACTTTTGAGGTACTACTAGCACTGTTTTTGCCATCCAGCTGGTCCTATTGCAAGAGGATAGTGATGACCACAGCAGTGGTTTTTATACTTTTCCTCATTAAACAAGATTTGGGTACAGGTGATCACCTAATCAGTACCTCATTAGGTAGAATGAGGTGTGATTTTGTTGGAATTCAACAGACACCGGAATGGAATGGCTGTCAATGTATGAGATGCTGATTTCAGAAAAATTTGCAGCGGTCTCTTAATTTTTTCCAGAGCTGTATATATAAATTGTCATTTTTATGTGTTTTGGCGCCCCCCACAGTTCCTGAGTGTAAATACAAGTCCCAGGTATGTAATAGTTTGTCAGGTGTAATGTAGGTGCTGACTACAACAGAACTCATGACATCATAACAATGTGATGTGTTGAAGTAAACATGTATGTAACGCTGTGATCCTCCCCTCTCACTGTAGTTACATAGAGCAGAAACAAGAGACAGAGACAACATTCACCCTGTTACAAGAAAAAGTTACATATGCTGCTAAATTACTTAACTACTTGAAGTAATGTATACCAGCAGACATATCATTATTTTATTTTTTTAAAAACATGTTGGTAATTAATTATGTCCTCTTTATTTAACATCCCCTTATTTCGGAACTTTGCTGCTTTTCAACCAGCTCTGTCTCACTACAGTTTTAGTAGTATCGTGAACGAACAGGTCTAAACTTCTCTCCATTTTGCCTGCACCCGGAGCCCCATAAGTGTTTGCCAGCAGAAATCTACGTGATGAGACATTTTGCATCATCTGGTGGATTCTTCTTTTTCTCTCGTATTAAGTGAGGGGCCTCTCACCAAACTCTGATCAAACTGTCTAAACTAGGCAGTGCTGACCTATAACTATAAACCAGGATTCTATTACTACACTGACTATTTGCTTTCACAAGCTGTTCAGCTGCAATAGAGAAAGATTGTGAGCGGGAAGTGGCCTCCATATTGTTTCTGTGCTGTGGAACAAGGCGGTGCTGATCAAGATGAACCACAATCCTGTCACTGTCTGTTTCCCTCTTTAAATGTTTCTGTTTTAAGCTTAATTTATGGTTCTGCGTCAGGTCGACGGCGTACCTACGCCGTAGCTACGTCGCGACGCGTAGTTAGGATTTTTTGGAGGTGCACGTCAGGCTACGGCGTAGGGGTCTGCGTCGACGGCGTAGGTACGGCGTCGACATGACGCAGAAGCATAAACTAAGCTTTAGCTGTAAAATCATATTGTTTGTCACAAGATGGCTGCTTTACTGTTTCAAAACAGACTCCTAGGCCCAATCCCAGTGTCCACACTCAGACTTTGAGGCATGTTCCTGATAAGTCCTCGAGGTTTTCGGGCTGTCCAACTGTTGGAATAGTCAGGTCTCTGAGGGCTCTGTTCACTTTCCACAAATCCACATTTCTGCAGACTTTGCTGAAGGGATTACCCACAGTTCATAGCGTTGTAACATTAAACATAGGGTTACTGTGGGTTACCAGGGGATGCCATAAAACATTTTTTAAAACCAATTAAAACTAATTTCGATGCTTTCATTATTCTATAAGCAACATTTTTATTCACAAACAGAAATTTTCTAAATCACTAATCTGTCATTTTCACCTGGAGCTGATTCTCTACTGAAATCACTCCATTTATTCATTTACTTTATACTAAAGTAATACCATTTTTAAACTTTATGGAAATGACTGAGTGAGAGAGTCTGTAAGAGGCCAAAATAGTGAAAGAGCAAAGGAAATAAAAAAAGAAACATACTCAAACACTGAAGGGCTCAGGACTGAAGGCTTTAGGGGGGACTTTGGCCAAACGAAGCACCGTCCAACATGCACTACGTCACCCATCAGCAGGAGTATTTATTGGTCTGTTGTGGTGAGGTGCATTCTGGTTGTTTTCTACCTCTTGAGAAAAAGGGAATACCACAGCCCCTTTTTCTGTTTTCTCTGGTCATTTGTTTTTCTTAAAGCCACAATACTTTTTGGACAGTCTCGTCAAAAAACCTACCAGCGGTTTCTGACATGTCAGGTGTGAGTCTGACAGTTTTGATTAAAATGGTTTATGTGCCAGCATGGATGTGGTCTGCCGTCAGAGAGGGTGGAGGGTGGAGAGAGGGGGCTGTAGGAAGGCTGACACACCTGTGAGTATTTGGACTCATTGTTAATTGGCCATGCGGGATAACATGCTCAAACACCTTTGGCTGGGCTCATACTGCAGGACTCCTAACAGACTGTGAAACCGGGTTGCATCACATACATGTGCACGCACTACAAGACTACACACTACAGGATATTATTAAAATTATCATGCCAGAGCAGCACCTCACGTCATCTCTCTCACAGCATCTCAAATGTAAACAGACAGAGATCGTTGTGCAACAGTTTGCTGTAGTAACGTTAATACTGCAGCCAGAAAAAACCTGAGCAGAAGAAAAGAGTCTGGATGAGAAATTTTTGGAGAGATGCGGTCATCATGGGCTGTCTATTCTTCAGTGAGAACAGGTGGTGAGATTTTATCTATCAGTTTTAATATCTGTCAACATTAGCATGCTGGCTAACAGTAGCCTCTCATTGGCTGTTGTCAAAGTACTGACATAATAACAATCGCAGTCGTCAAGATTTTGTATCCTAGATATCAAACATTTTTGATATTTATCAAGGCAGCCCTGAAGAGTCTGGAGCAGTTCAGGAGGTTTAAGACTGGATCTGTACACCTCTCACATTACTAGATAGTCTGGGCTGACCTTCAGCACTGATGAAACTCCTGGGCTAGATTTGTCCTCAGATTGTTGGGAGGGACAAATCAGGGTTAAATCAGCACACTACTACTGTAGTGTGAGCCTGTAGTGTGAGTCCAACAGAGGACGGAGGCAGGTGCACAAAGAAAAAGAAGCTAAGAACTGTGCATTAAAGAGAGGTACCCTGTCCCCACAAACGTATCCGTACTGGCCCGTATGGCAGCTTTGTGTTGTTCGATGAAATTAAAGCCTGTTCACAGGCTGCCAGTCTGTGTCTGATGCGCTCGTCTGAGGTTTTGAGCCATCATCAAATACTCTTACCTTCATGTGACTTTGAATAATATGCTTTACAATTTAGACTAGAATGCAGTTTATCACAAAGATGTGTCATGTACATATTCTGAAAAATATAAGCTTCATTTAGGCACTATTTCCAAGTGCTGTTGTTGCACTGCATTAGATCATCTCTCTACTCTGTATTGTGATGAAGGCCTACCTTGCAGCAGCGGGCACCAACAGCTGGTCCATAGAGTCTGGGAGTCGGCCTCAATCTTTCTGCCTGCAGCCTCCAGATGGCGCTGCTCCTCTGCCCAGGAGCTGTAGATGCTGGCAGCCCGGGTATGCAGTGTGTGCATCAGATCTAACAGCTACACGTCAAACACAACATCAATAGGTTTATATCTACAGTATAAATGTAAATGTCAGGTGTGGAACGATGAAACAGTGACATGTGAAGTAAAGTGAATACTGGACATAGATATATATATATCATATATTCTGAAGTTTGGTCACTACAAGAAACAAGCATCGAGTCAATAACTAGTGTTCTGTATATGTCCGTCTCTTACCAGGGCATCATACTGTATATTCATTTTATACTTCTTATACTGCCAATTAAAAGTGTATGCTCAAAAAAACAGCACTCTTTTGAAAAGTTGATCACGTCTTTAAAAACCCACTTTAAATCCATGTTAGTTAGCCATGAAGAAGAGCTGCCACAAGAGTCATTTACATTACAAAGAGGGTGATGAGAGGACATTACATTTTTACCAGAGGAGGACATACAGAGTTTATTTAACACCATTAGTAAACATAAAGACTCTCTCAGCCAGACGATATACTGAACTTTATCAGACAGAGTGAAGCTTGGTCTGTGTGTGGAAAGGAAAAACAAAGGATTCACATGTCCCCCTACAACACAGATTAAAGGACAACACTGCTGTAGTATTTCTATGATGACATCCCAGAGATGCTGATACCAGCATATACTGTAAATCGCTTGCTAATTTATTTTTTTCATTTATTTCAATGGGATGTTTAACCTAATTGCAATTTTATACCCAAAAGGCCAAATGAGATAATAAGCAGATTATTTTGAAAGTGAACAACTGATCTGTGACACTGAGTCAAACTTTAAATACTAATAGTGTAGAAACATTTTCAGAAACACACTCAGCTGCTTTATTTCAGAGAGTGAGACAAGATGATGGATACTTCTATATTGTCTGTGTGTTAGGGGCAAAGCTGGAGTCAGGATGTGGTCAGGCTAGCTTCACATTAAGACTGGAGGCAGGGATAAGAGCCAGCCTGACTCTGCTCAAAGATCACAGCTCACTGATCACAACATTGTACTATTATATAGCATACTGCTATTACCTTTCTGTCTCTTAATTTGGATTCAACTGGAATGCAGAAAGAACTAGTTGTGGTTACAGGAGGAGTTATGTAGTGAAGCTTATTCATAACACACTTCACAGCAGTTTATTGTCTCTCACATATACCATGTGTTGGGATGAGTTAGTTATGCAATATTTTTTTAATTTTACTCATGTCGACATATTGATATTGATTGATTGTTTTGGCAGACAATAACTGATCCAGATCGTTTGACGAGTCCTCATTTACATTTTGAACACTGACATGAAAAAGGAAGCTCAGATGTAAAGTCAAGCCTGACGGCAAATACATCACTGGTAATATACTGTGTGTGACAATAATGATCAACTGATGGGACAATGTGCTTTACAAAAACTGTTGGAAACTCTGCTTAATAATAACAGCAATAGGATAAATACACAGTGTTGTTATCTGTTAATCTTACATTACCACCCAAACTAAACCACAGCAGATACACAGGACGAGTGGGATCCTGTCAGGAGGGGTGTAACGTTTCAACTTTGTTCCATATGACAGGTGTAGGTAAAGGCTCACTGTGAAACATTTTTGTAATCGTCATTCAAGTCACCATCTGAATTTACACCCGTCCTAAATGTCCCTTTGGCAGCTAATGCCATGGTTTCCCAAGAACATCTTGATGCCACAATCCTAGCCAGGGGGGGAAGGTGGAGGAACAAGATGCTTTTGGGATATCGGGACAACTGGGCTCCAATCAAAAGGTAAAAGGGTAAAGAGTGCTGTTGTACTTACGTCCTGACTAACCTGTAATGACACCGTGTGGTAGCTGGCCGGGACACCCTCGTCCTCCTCGTCATCACTGTAGGAACGTGATGGACGCTGGCTGGATGCCCGGCTGCCACCGCGCCTCGTGCCACCTCCACCCTCCTTCTCCCTTCCACCTGCCTTCTTCCTCATCCGGTACCTGGAGGAGTCATACTTGTGGCTCTTCTTCTTGTCGTGGTTGCGGTAACCTGAGGAAAATAATAAAAAAATTATATAAAAAAAGATCATCTAAAAGTAGACGCAGAGGGAGTCTTGAATTGTTTTCCTTGACCACTATAGAACTCCCTTTTTTACTAGCACTTCTAAAGTGTACCACAGAATGATGAGTTAACTTGTTTTTGTTGTTTTGGTCTGTTGATTGAATAGAGAGAACACTGGTGGCACCATTGCATTCTCTTGGACTGTGAACTCTCAACCGAACAGCTTTAAGGCCTGAGATGGCTTGTCTCAGCGCGTACAACAGAGTGGTACAACTCTTTGGTCAGTGTGTAATATTTCCTGTACAAATGACCATCTTCAACGTAGGTAAAACACCACTATCACCATGTGTCACTGTAGGTTTTGTACACACCGTCATAAGGAAATCTCCTTACATAAGCTATCCAACTGCAAGTATAATGTTTAAACTTTGATTCTTTAACATGTCATCTGTAGTAAATGCTAAATGTGATAAACTTGTAGCCTTGTTCTGCTGTAGTGTGCACAACTCTGGAGTCTGAAAATAAGAGACACAATTGTGTTCACCACAGGATAAACCCTTTGATCGAGGTAATGACATGACTTCTCCTCTGGAGCTACCCTCAAGCCAAATTTGACTTCTGGAACCTAGAAGGAGCTGAGCTGGTAGTTTTTCATTCATCAATCAATTTTATTTTGTGTGTGAGATGAGCATTACAGCCTCACAGGCAGCAGACTTTTATATTTGTGTTTCTCTTTTTCAGATCTTCAACAGAGCTGTTCTACATGCATGTTTAATAATTGGAAAAATAACAGTTCAAGTGATGGTGGATGAAATAGTTGGGCAACAGCACTTCTTCTGGTCTTCTTTTAACTAAAAAATATCTGTAGTAGTGTCCCATAGCCGGACCTATCTCCATAGTGCTGTGTCAGCACTAGACAAAGGTCTGGCTGCACTGATTCTCATTCTTGTATAGGGGGAAAAATGCTCTGGCTTGTTTGTACTTCTTTAAACCACAATCATCTTGGGCGGGGCTAAACCCAGAATGGAGAGTCGGTGCCCATGTCTGTAAATTTGTTAGCACGTTGGGAGGCGAGCCCTGGCATCATAAATCTCTTCAGCAGAAAATGTAATTGCTTGGTGTGCTGTGTTGCTCGGAGGTTATTGTTGGTGTTGTTTCCTGTAGCGATGGGGATTTTAAAAACAGTAACACACAGGTAGAGGTAGGAAAATAATCCCCTCCTGAGGTAAGATGTGGTATTACGAGACAGGATGGGCCAGGGCTAGCTGGTTAGCATGCTAACTTCAGTAGACATCTCTGAAATACAGTACTTAGACATCGTCGTTTTATAGCCATTACTATCATTAATATGAATATTTAAATGATTAAAGCTCTCATTAGTACTGTGGCTCCTGTGCATCTCCATGCCCACCACAGGATGTGTGCAAACAACTGTGAAGGATCGTAGACCTAAGTATAAATTAGACTTCATGTTTAGACAGACTGAAGCACTGAAAAAGACTCAGTGATGGTTCATGAAAAACACTGAACAACATATGTTCACTATACACAATTCTAATTGTGTTAACCGGTGTGGTACATAAGGTTCGTCATGGGATCAAATCAAATCAATTTTATTTTTTATATTTTTGCCTAAAATCACAATCACATTGCCTCAGTGGGCTTTACAATCCGTACAGTGAGCGACATCCTCGGGATGGCCTGATCCTCAGGAAAAACGCAGAGCTACAGGCAATTTCCAAAACTTTCCATTTATCTTGAAACCACTCTTAACAAAATGATTTGAAGTCAGACCACAAAAGCTCAATAGAGTTAAAGCAGGTTTTGCACTTTCTATTAGTATCTCACACAGATTAGCGCCATCCTCAGCCCAGTTCTTTGATCGACCCATTGCTTTTGTTTGTCTGTGTAACGCTCTGTTGACAGCATGTATCCAATGGCCTGAAGCATGAGGAGAAAATGAATAGGCCATCAGCTATTCCAAAGCACAAGTGCACCACTGCCATTTCTCAACCTTAATCCCCGTCTTACTGTAGATCAGAAACCGCACAAGGAGGGATGAATGACAAAAGGGGAAGCTTGAGAAGCAGATGACAAGCAGGATAAAGCACAGAGAGAGGAAGAGGAAGAAGAATGTAGGGCAGGACACTGAGGTGTAAACATGAAGGAGGACAAAAAGCAAAGCAGACTGAAGGCAGGCACATGGTGGCTATTAAAAACCTGTTAGGTTGTATGGTTGTTAATCAGTATGTCTCTATCGGTCACTGTGGAGTTTAATGGTTTAAGCAGATATCAAATCACTCTGGTCTGAATCAAACATTCCTGCATGCTGCCACAACAGTCTTAACAGAGTTGTCAGGGCAAATATAGAACCACTATAATAAGGATGATAGAGAGAATGATCGATTTCTATTTCTAATATTTAGTCAGTATACAAAGAGTTAAAGACCTAAGAGGGTTAAATCAAGTGTTTATACATGAAGATAGAAAAGACCTGAAGTGTAAAAAGATGGGTTGCAGCGAGGTATGTATAGCACACACACACAAAAGCAACTAACTGTTGAACAGAGGTAGAAGGATTAGTTCATGTAGATGTTCATCTATCACATGAAAACAAAGATTACAGACAGGCCTGTTGCAACTTTTTGGTTAGTGACACCAGAATCCCCAAAATAAGTGAAGTTTGTCTCAATAAGACACAGATGGTCCTCTGTAATGCAAACCTTTAGAAGACTGCACATCCAGTCATTTAATAAAGAGTACCTGCCATTTTTTAATACACATTTATCTTTGAGTACTTTCATGTCTTTTTGGTCAATATATTTTCATAACCCTTCATCTTAGTCACTTAAGTATTTAGTACATGGTATCTCTAAGCCTGGACCTCAGTCCAGATGCAGACAGAGGTCAGCAAGTCAATGGGGACCCCACCCAGAGCATTTCTTATGAAGGTTACCATACATTATGAAGTCTAACGTTTTCTGTTTTGAAGTGAATAAAACTGATCAATTGTTGTGTTGATAAATATGATGTTGAATACACAGCGGCATATCAGGCTTATTTTCCTTTTTAAGTCATGGTGACCTTAACTGCAGGAGAAAGTGAGAGCGTGTTGAGAGAGTTTATGCATTAAGATTACACCGGAGAATTTGCTGTCAGCTCCTAAATTACAGAAAGTCTCTTTTCCTCAACTACACAGTGTCTCCACCAAGTGTAAATGTACTTGCAAAAATATGTCCATACGTGTCTGTGCCAGACATATGGACAGGGATGTCATGGTGCAGTCAAGTGCACCTCGTACACTCAGAAATCTAAACTGGAAAGACCACGGAGGTTGTTTAAAACTTAAAAGGTAATAGGCCTACACCTGCACTCTTGTTCTTTCACTACAGCACGTTTAATAATGAGATGCTGAAACACTGACAATATCCCGTTCATTTCTACATAGGAAGATTTTAAAAATTCTATTAAATAATCATATCAAATTGTTATCAGTAAACTCAACCATATTCTTGTACAACTGGTCCCCAAACACACCCGTGATCATTTTCAAGTTGTCTGACTGCCGCATTTTCTATTCATGTTTTTGCTGTTTGGGTTTGTTGGTTGGTTGGTTGGTTGGTTGGTTTGTCAGCAGGATTACACAAAAACTACTTAATGGATTTCCATGAAACGGAGGATGGGTCTCGGCCCAGAATTGACCTCATTAATGTTTGGTGTGGATTGGGATAATAGGTCAGATCCAGGATTTTTTTTTCACATTGAAAGAGGGCGTTTTTCCACATTTTTGGTGAATTTCTCAGTGATTAATGCATGGATCTTGTTTAAAAAAAAAATCTGTATTTAGGTGGCTGGAATACTGTATATGAGTGAGTACAAAGAGGGGCTTTTGGACATTGGCGGAGGTATGTACTCTACTGAGTGCCATTCTATTTATTGATTAAATGTTATTTTGTTGGCATCAATCATTCTGGACCCCTGACCTTGAATAAAAATCAGATACAGACCTTTGAGTAAGAAGTGTGAGAACCCTGTGACTTTTTAAATCTTGTCCTATTTAATCTAAAATGTATTTCAATGTCTCACCTCCGTTGAGGCTGGCCTCCACAAACACTCGTATAGCTCTAACACACAGCTCAAAGTTGTCAGGGGTGACGTGGGCAGCGTCACGAACGATGAAAGAGAGTGTTTCCACACACTTGATGAGAGACTTGGTGTCGTGCTGGCCAAGATCCTGACCCAGTGTCAGACTGTACTGGTTGACCAGTGGGTGATTCAGCTGAGCTTTAGAGCTGACTGGAGGGGTCTTACTTGTCTCTAGGTCATCTTTCCCAACCTGGAGAAAAACAGAAACCAAAGGAATTTAAATATGCATCAGATTTTGACCACACATGAGTGAAATCTTTACATCAGAGGTCTTTATAGATTCAAACTATGTTAAGCTCCATTATGTGACCACTTATTGACTTTGACTCTATTTTCAAAATTCAATACAAAAACATTTATTCTTAATGTTACCACAGTGGTTTGGATGCGATACTAAGCACATGTGACTGAGGATCTTTCAATGGCTGTGCTTATATGATAAAAAGTATGCATCACTGCTCATCATGCTTGTATTCTGTGCATACTGTATGTGAGGATATGTGTTTGTGTACGTATGTGTGTGTGCTGACCACGAGCCATCCACTGCTTGCTACATCCACGTCTGTTGTGGAGCGAGGGATCCTGGTCTTGCTGTGCTCAGTGTAGACCTCCGAGTCAGACGTGTAGCCTCGGTCTACACTCACTTCACTTGGATGATGAGGAGACAGCTCACTGTCTGACTGGGCTCCTGGGCACACAAATACATCATCATTGATCTTCATTCTCTGACACCGTTTATGTGCTTGACTTTTTTGCATAACTAGGGCTCATGTTGTATCACGGTTTCATTTAGTTTGTTCGTCAACTAGTAATTGTTTGGTGAACAATCAACAGTTTATAGTGTGTTAGCTCCCAACACGGCAGGCGGGGACAGGAGAGGCGTGCAATCATCATATCATATCATATAAACAACACTATCACAGACCATCTGTGAGCTTTTACAACAGTGCTGTCGAGAGCAATATCGAACCTGTGTCATTGTCAGTAGTGGTGGAGGTGAGCTGGAAAGAGGCAGCAGGTTTCACTCCGGCTCCGATACACTCCAGCAGGGAGAAGAGCGTGTACCAGTCGTCTGTACAGTGGATGTTGGCTGCATTAGTCTTCAGCAGCTCATGAAGGCCATAGGCAACCTCCCTGCTGACCCGGGACAAGACGTGAGGTTTCATCATCAGCAGGAGACGCAGAGAGAGGAGAACCTGTGTGTGCACAGGGAGAGACAAGATGCTCTAACTTCAATGGACCTTTTAGGTACACTGAAAATCCATTCAATTCTACCATCACTAAAATGTATCTCAAAGCGCTTTACAACACCTGTCACATTCACCCGTTCACACACATGTTCATACACTGATGACAGAGGCTGCTGTGCAGGGTGCCCACTGCTCATCAGGAGCAATTTGGGGTTCAGTATCTTGATGGTGCAAGAACCAGGACTGATTTAAAAAGTGGATTATCAGTTCTTTTAAAGGATGTAACTCCACAAGTGATGTGTACACACTGCATGCTCCACAGGCAGTCACTCGTTGCCAAAGAAATGAGCTCTGAATTGTCGGACATTACGAGTACATTTCAAACGTGTACTTTTTCTGCTGTGCTGCTGCAGGAGAAAAAACAATGTTCTACCTGTTGTCACACATGTTGGAGCTACTCCACAGTTTTTAATTCTCCAAAACCACACAGAGCTAGCTGCAAATTTCAGTGATGGTGTCATCAGACTGGGAATCACTCTCTGAGGCTGACTCCCAATGAAGGACAAGAAATGGATATAGATTTCACTCAAGAAAAAACACCGGGAAGAGGGTCAGCACATCGAGCCATCCACAACGAATATACACACAGACCTGCCAAACTTGCGAAAATATATTTACCACAATATTGTTCACATGCTTTCAACCCACTTCACTCTGACCACAGTCATTTCTTCATAATTCTAGTTTCATTTGGATAAAGTTATCAGGCAAAACTGCAGAATCTAACCTGATTCCAAAATATCACGTGCACTGCACTGGCTTACTTTAATTTTTTTTATAATGAATCTGTGATGATTTCATTCAGGGCACAGACATAGCACTTGTAACATATAGGTCTGCTGCACTGTAGACTAATTAACAGCCTCACTGTCTCCCTCAGTGGCAGAGCTGTGCAGAGAGTGTGACAGAGGAGAGACGCACACTGGTATAGCTTTACAGAAGACACATGTTATGTAGCTCAACTTATACAACCTATATTGATATAATGTCTGAAACTATATCTCATCTGAAAATATATCAGTATATCTTAAAGAAGTGGAGATTTTGCCCAGCCCTTGGGAAAGGGTAACATTTTCAGCATGTAGGATGCTAGCTTGGAGGTTGTTGTTGTTTCCTGTGGAGACAGGGATTTAAAACAGTACCACACAAATCCCAGAAGGAAGAGGGGATTACTGGCTGTAATAGGTGCCCCAATGACAGTCTACTTTCACTGAGTCAGACTACAGATACAGATAAGTAAGGATTCACTTTCCCTTCCACATGTACATTTCAACATAAAACATGATTATATGAATCTGTCTTAACTGCTTCTCTAATATAGACAGTTTAATAGAATATATGTAGTGGGGGCCCTGCTTCATCTCTCTCAGCTAATGCATCCTCAGCCTGAAGACCTCTTTAATGTACACTAATAAGATAAGTAGAGTTTGAGTGGACATTCACTTAAAAAATGTCAGTGTGCTATTCAAAGACATCAACAAGTCACATGGCTGTGGACCAATGCCCATCAGCTGTTTGGATTTAAGCTGACCTGAGATGATCACTGTGTGTGTGTGTGTGTGTGTGCATGGTGTACCTGAGAGCTAATATCTTCTCGTCGCAGCAGGCGAATTGCGAGTCGAAGGAGTCCCACCACAGCCCTCTCCACCAGGAAGCAGCTCTCATTGGTGTGGACACAGAGGTGGTAGAGGTGATCACGCACTGTCTGCCACACACATGACACACGGTCTCTACACACAAACACAGAAGGAGATGTTGGTTGTGTTCAATATGACCAAGACAACACACATTATGTATTGTGAAGGTGTTACTGACAGACCGTCATTCCTACCGGTTCTCCAGAACTATACGCAGCAACATCTCCAAGCAGAAGGCAGCATCCTCTTCATCATACGTCTCTTCATCTGGGGTGACTGATATCAGAGCCTGAGGAGGAGACGATATCTAGTTTGTTTCTGTTTGGGGATATTTATTTGTCATCTTTATTACTGACCATGACATTAATGCTATTAAACAGATTAAATAGATTTATCCATACTAGCCTACAAGCACCAGCATTGTACCATATCAAATCAATAAACGACAAGACAATTCAGAGTCGTCGTCCCCCCCCCACTCACCTTCATTAGCTCCTGCAGAGACTCCAGCTGTAGGAATTTACTCTCTGTGATGAGCTTTTCTGGGTCACATTGCTAGGAAGAGAAACAAAATAATTCTCAGTGATGTTGACACATCTTGCTACTCAAATAGGACAAGGTATTGCACAAATAATTAAAATAAGCCACCAAAGCCTCCACAACCCACTTTTATGTACATTAAAAAGACAGATCAAAGAATATAAGGTGATTTTTTATTTCAGTCTCTGAATTCCAAGAAAATTCTACCAAAGTTTCCTGGAAGAACAAAGACGTCCAGTTAGAGAAAGTCATTCTGTCTTAAAGACACTAGTGTTGTCAAATATATTGATCTTTCACTACATATCAGTTCTGATTATTTGAAACAGTTTAAATACTTGTTTGTTGCCGTATCAATACACAGGTACCAGCTGTGCTTTCTCGCTCTCTCTTCTCTCCAACAGTGAGTACACACTCACACACACACACAGCAGCCCACTGGGCCTAAGCATCGTGGAGGTCACGGCGGAGGTGAGTATGAGGTTAACTGCACTGCTACATTCACCTCTATAACAGTAACGTTAGAGGTGAAAGTAGCAGTGCAGTGTGTACAGTCTACAATTCCTCATCTATTATTCATTTATTTATCCAGTTCTTTTCTCAGGGTCAGTGCATATTAAAGCAACATTATGTAGAAATTGTCATTTTATGTGTTTTGGCGCCCCCCACAGTTCCTGAGTGTAAATACAAAACAGTTTGTCAGGTGTAATGTAGGTGCTGACTACAACAGAACTCATGACATCATAACAATGTGATGTGTTGAAAACTTGTATGTTGAAGTAAACATGTATGTAACGCTGTGATCCTCCCCTCTCACTGAAGTTAGAACACCATCAACATGACTGAAGCTGTTAGTTTAAGGTCAAAACATTACATCATGTTACTTAATGACCATTAATGTAGATATGCTAGAATTAGCCAAGAGGCTAGTTTTCATCTGCAGTCCCTGCCATCAAGAAACAAGTTTAACACAACAATCATGATGTGAGGTGCGTCAGTGACAGTATAAGTACAACAGAGACATGGGCAGCGACACAACCCAAGCCAAGCTGTTTGCTCCCCACCTACTGATTAAAGTGAAGGGGTTAGCCACAGAGTTAGCAACAACTTAAGGTGGACTGACCACCAGCTGTTCTAATTTGAGTGACAACCCCGTCTTTTTTTAAAGGCCTGATCTAAAGAGGAAAAATGAATGGTTCAAAGAAAGTGTGATGTTTAATGTTTACTACAGTAATTTCTTCCTGTGGTATCAAATATCAATATTTTTTAAGGTATTATATCAAAGTTAGAAATTAAAGTATGGTGACGAGGCTAAAGACACCATAAACGATGCATTTCTAACCATCAGGCTGTAGACAGACGTTTTGACACTAATGATGGACCAACTACTAAATCGACTGAAAAGGCCAAGAAACAGATAGTGAAGAAAATGACTGGTAGTTGTTTTTTAGTGAAGCAGATAGGAAACTGGCTGTGTAACACTATTCCGCATGAATCTAGGAGTGATCATGCAGTAAGAAACATGTCGCAACACAGTGAAAACATGTGACCTCTGATAACTATCTATGGCAACTGAATACTTTTTACTTAGCACTTACTTCAGAAATTGTTCCCATGTGTTGTAACAGATAAATGTTCATTACCTTTATGCAGAGGACAGCAGCCTGCTTGGCCTCCTGGTTTTCCGTGGACGGCCCTCTGAGTCCAGACTGCTCAGCTCCACTCAGCGTCAACCAGTTGACAAAACTCAACACTGCTGACTCACCGCTGACATGCAACACAGCAGGAAAATTTAAGTTTTACTTTTGGCCGTCTTGGTTGAGATTGTTTTATGAAATACATTTACAGATTTTCTCCTTATCATAGAAAGCTGGTCTCCTTCTAGGTATTAAACAGTACTTCAGAGTACATCAACAAATAGTAAATGAGATCCCTGCATACCGATTTGAAGGCGTTTCCTCTCTTTGAAGAGAAATTTTCCCATTTGGCTCCACAAAATCCTCCACCTGAGGCAACAAGCAAAGTGTGTGAGCACTGAACAGCAGGTGGCAGCAGAACATGTAGATATGACAACCCACAGACTGTCTCTGCAGCAGACAGGATCCAATCACTGACAAAATGTAGGAGTGTTTAGAAGTTCGAAGTGGAGTACTGACCTCAACCATGGCTTTGGGCAGGAGCTCGGCTCTGAACAGCTGCAGCATAGAGTCCATTATGTTCTTCCAGCCCTCCCTGAGGATGTTGCCATGCCGATGGGCAAGGTTAAACACTGTCTTGGCTGCTGTCTGTGCTTTACTATTGCTGCCAAACACTGTAGGAAGGTTTTCCACAGACTGCAGGGAGAGGACACACCAACATGCAGTCAACATTTTGAGACAGTTAATGTATTCACCATATGGCTGGTCTGTATATCCACTATTTACAGTTTATCCATTTATTTTGAAACAAGAACAACAACACTTTTTATAGCGATATAATTTGATGCCGAGTTAAAACATAAAACCTGTCTTTACACTGTGCAACGTCATCAACACGCCCACTTGCTGGGCTCCATCAGACAGGACATAGACTTTGTACTAGGGAGCTGGGTAAAGTCAGTTTAATGTCAAAATAAGTTCAGGGTTGCAGTACATGTGGGGCTATGGTTTCTAAAAAGGATTACAAAGTTTCAGTTGTTTGGTGATGGTTTGGATTTAGTAGATGAGATGAGCGCAAGAAAGACCACGGCTGTGTGCAGGAGAGGAAATCCTGTAATTGTTCTTAACATCAGTCATTGTTGTTCTAAACAAATGAAAAGCATTCTCAGAGATCGGCCAGTTTTTATATAATGTAGACAAATCTGAATTTATATAGTTTCTCATTACATGATGATATATTATGCAGCTGCAGATATTTTCTTTTAATTCAAGTGCCTGTGACATCTCACATTCTGCTTTGACTTACAACTAAACCTTAAGCCCCATTAGAACAAAAAAACCACAAAAAAAACAAAAACAAGATATATTTATTATGTATTGCCATTCAGCCTGAAATATTAAGATATGATTTTTGGCCATAATGTACAAGTTCTGCTAATAAGATTTTGGCTGTTTTAGTTGCAGGATGGATTTTTCCTCAGCCGTGCAACATTAGTATTTCTACGCCCAGGCGGAATGTAGTGCCACAGAAAAGAGCTGTTGACCGGCAACATAAAGCGACAAAAATGTAAAGAAAAACATAGCATACACTTTAACTGATACATGTATTTTAGGTAGGACTTATTTTAGGGGGCTAAAATACATCTTGCTGCTGGTAAAGTTTCAGCAGTACAAAGCCATGCCTCCTGCCGGTGCTGCAGTCATCTACTGCAGGTAACACACTGATGAGGGATAAGTACCTCATTCAAGCCCACATCAAAAGACCCCAAATATCGCTTTAAGTAAGTTTATCATTGACACAACGGAGACAACATATCCACCACATCAGAGTAATACGATTTCACTGCAATATGTTTGGATGTGAGAAATATCAGCTTTAAGAGCAAACCAGAGATAACTGTAAATTGGTAGGAGCACTTTAGTACAACAGGACACGGGGTACATTTTCTGAAAGGGCCTCACCTCACTGCTTAGAGTGGTAAACTTGCACAGAGAGATTATCAAATTGTCAAAAACATCACTGAAGCCATAGTGAGCCGCTATCGTGGCACATTTCCTGCAAATACAGAAACACATTAGATTACACAATTTAAAATCATCAAATTACACAAGGTCAAAGGGAAACACACACACACACACAGTACACATAAAGGAACAGAATAACAATACCAACAGCTGAAAACAACATATTAGAAAAGAGAAAGAGAAAAATATCACTATATTATAGTATACATAAAGATTGAATATGTGGTAGATGAATTTGATTCCCATTCACCCAACCTAAATCTCAGAAGCTCACTTCTCTACGGTGGCCGACAGGTGCATATCACAACAGCAAGTCAGAAAACACGATTGCAAATTCCAAAAATGCAACATTAACCAGAAAAAACACATCAGAATTGTGTCAGAGAGGGCGGGACTTGTTGAATCTGATTGGGCAGATCAGTGTCAATAACAGTAGGAATGTGTGGAGGTCCGCTGACCCGAAATCATACAGAAGAAGACGCGCTTGGTCATCACACTCTACATCGTATTAGGAAAATTGGTGAGAAAATACGTTATTCTTTATATAATATTGCAAATAGTTCACATGGTAACGTGTCACTAAGGTTTAACATTACTGAATACATTATGAATGACGTGAGCTGTTGAGAAAGTTGATAAATGAATTAATCAACTTTCTCAACAGTTCTGTATGATTTCCCACTGTTATTGACACTGATCTGCCCAATCAGATTCAACAGGTACAAGTCCCACCCTCTCCTTTTGACACAATTCTGATGTGTTTTCTGGTTAATGTCGTAGTGTTTTTGGAATTTGCAATCGTGTTTTCTGACTTGCCATTGTGATTTGATCTATCTCACACGGGCAGGAGCCTGATAAGTGAGAGATAAAGAAAGGACCACCAACTCGTAGAAGAAATGTAGATTTTAATCCTGATTCAAAGTATCTCCCTGTTCCACTATCTTACCTGCTGACTATTTTGAAATTATGTACCTGAAGCCAGTGATGGCCTTCTGGATGATGTTGTCGTCCAGGCTCTTGTCAAAGACGTAGGAGAGTGCAGCGATTGTGGGACCCCAGGTCATGGTAAACAATTCATTGTCGTAGCTTCCGGGAGGCAGGTGGAGGAAAACACCCTCGGGTGTGGCACCGCGGTGTAGCAGAACACTCCACACATAGTTCTCCTTCACCAACCCTGTCTGCTCATCTGGCATCACAATCTCCTCACTCCTGCAGAGAAAAAGCTCAGCTCTAACACCAGCCAAATCAGCCCAGCTTATCAATAAAAACTGTGGAAAAAGCTAGTAAGTGAATCTTAGTCGAACCTTATGAATGGATTACTTTTTGCTACTACTGCTGATGTGACACCTGTGACACCAACATCAAAGCAATACTGTTCTTACAGGTAAGATTTCTCTGCTGGCTAGATGCATGCTAATGAGAGCCAGGTGAGTGTTGCAGTGTGACGGCAGCTTACTTAATAGCAGTGTAGATATCCTCCAACATGTCCTGGTCAAAGTCTTTGTTTCCATTTACTCCCTTCAGATTTTTCTTGAATTGCTGTCAAGGACAAAAACAAAGCAGTTAGGTGTGGAAAAATCTACCTTATCTACCTTTGTTTCCTGGCACAAACTTTATTGAAAGACCTCACATACTTTTTGCAGAACTGTTATTTCTCCACCATCAACATGTCATTCAATGCCTATCAACACAGGAGCTTAGCTCAGACACCCAAGCCTCTGGCATTCAGGGCTCCATTAACTGTGCATCCAAGCAACAATTAAAAGGGCTCGTGTGGAAACACACTCGTTATGTGTTACTTAATACGCTTCAGTTGCAGCATTAGGAAAACAGGGATTAGAGCCAAGAGCCTCCTGTAAATAAACATAACCACCCCGTGATGACTGACAGCCTCAAGGCTCTGTTTTATGCCTCACTAGGCAGGGTTTGTCCTACTGGCAGGCAAAAAGGAAGAAACAGGAGCTTCTCTGCAGGGACACATAGAAAAATAAACATGTGCAGAGAGAGCCAGAGAAAGCAGAAGGCTATGGAGGATCAGGCCTCTATTTGTCATGCTCATATCTGAGACACTCACTGTCTCACACTCGCATATACAGTCACTCTCTGTCAGACAGCAATTCAAGTAACGAAAGCTAACACACAAGCTGCCAAATTGAACAGCATGCTGTGTTTTATGGACAAAATTAACATTATACCACTGAGCTGACCTGTACCTCACTGAAAAGATGTCATCACATTGTCAGGTCCTTGGGAATAGGCTCTGATTTACACAGTGTGATGGTGGGCATAGTTTTCCCATTTCAAAAATAACCCCACTGCCAACACATGCTGTGGTGAATAATACACATTGCAAGCTGCTAAGTAACTCAAGTGCTAGGCGCCACTTTTATTGGCCCTCTCCAAACTATTGTGTGGCAGCCTCTGCCTGTCGTCTGAGCCCGAAGGTCAACGAGCCTTCTTCACCAAACCACAACTGACCTTTAAGGAATGTATGAGGATAAACACCATACGACTCAAGCTGTATGACGAGGTATGACTCAGCTCAAGAAAGATCAATTCTACAAAGTATTTGTACACAAAAGAAAAAAAGAGAAAGCAAGTGCTTTCTATTGTTTGTCAGTGAGAGTGGCCCACCCACAAACTGCTCACAAGCTGCCCCACAGACTCTGTTTAGTCTTCATCTGCTGTCAATCACAGAGAGAGAAAACACACACACACACACACACACACACACACACACACACACACACACACACACACACACACCTCTCAGATGGACCACCACTGGCTACAGCTGTTGGCTGTGAGCTTTCTGAGCTGCCAAGCTGCACCAGTGCAAATACTAATACTGACAGAGGAATTTCATACCATCAGACACAAAGACTGACATGTCCCAGTGAGAGAGAGAAAAAAATAGATATATGAATACAGTTCAGCTGTTTTTTTCCTTTTCAAATCTAAATCTGCAGACATGTTGGACATTGCAGGTAGTTCTGCAAAGTTTACAGATGTGCATCTGAAGTGCTATTCTCACAGGGCTAGTATTACCATGGTACCTCATGTGATTTAGAAATTACCACCTAACAATTTTACTCCGTTTACTGACATTATCTCCTGAATATGATCGAGGCTCTATGTACCATCAGCTTTCAAAAGTGAAGTGTCTGCTCTTCAACAGCTACATTATTGATATAGTTTAAAGTTCATTGTGTGTGTGTGTGTGTGTGTGTGTGTGTGTGTGTGTGTGTGGGAGAGAGAGAGACTCACCTCAACAGTCATGGGGATGTTCTGCTTGCGGACATTGTGGTTATGCTGGTCAGTGTTTAGCATTATGACAGCATAGGCCAAGGCAAAGCCTGCATCGTTGGTCATGAAGGGAGAGCCGTTCACCTTCTGCAAACACACACATACAGTACACCCAATATAACACAATAAAGTGACATCATATGAGTTAAAGCCACTTGTTTCAGACCAAAAACCAAACCAGAAGAGTGTTTGACTGTATATTACATAACAAAAGCTGACCTTGTTTCTAGACTGAATCTCACCTTGCACATCCTGCTGATTTTACAGTGACTCCATAGAGTGGAAAACTCATTTACAGTGTCACTGCCTAAAATAACTCTTTCAAGGTCACTATTTGTGTGTCTGTGGTCAGCCTTAGAAAAGGATATTACTAGGAATAGTTTCCAGGTCACATGGCTCCTCCTGCTATTTTGAGAGGTCAAATATTCCCCCCTGTGGAGTCTGTCCTCTGCTAATCATTGTGTATGTGTGTCTGTGTTTATACTTTTGTCAGACTACTACTATAATGGGGCCCAAAAACACTTTTTTTCCATAAGCTAATATTGTGAAAGAAGCGTCTGTAAAATGGTGGATACATTTTTTTGAGTGTCACAACCCCCGCAAAAATGACTCGTTTCAGACAGAATTTGAGCCATTCGGTACAATAAAATGTGCAAGGTCTAGAAGAGCCGCACAATTAAATTATTTCATCCCGATTCAAGTTAGCTGGGCGCTAAACAGGAAGTTAGCCGGCTCGGTTAGCGGAAGTCTCTATGGGCCGCACAATGCGGAAACTACGCAGAAGACAGTGGAGTCATTTTGGCTTCATGCGCCACTGAGCAGCTTTTATAGAAATGAATGGGACTTCGTCTCCATGGCTGTGTCCAGGTATAATTATAAGGTCCTTGGGGTGAACACGCTAAATTCCATTGCGTGAAGTGATGACACATTATCAACATCCGGTGGTGGCGTGTAATAAGGAAGGAATTTGGGATGTGGTCTATTCAAGGACATTTTATCACGTGTGGAGTCCCATTCATTCCTTGAAGCCAAAAAAGCTTGACTTCCTGGGTCTGAAAATACCTGGATCACCAACCGAGCCGGCTTACTTCCGGTTTAGCGCCCAGCTAACTTGAATGGGGATAAAATAATTTAATCATGCAGCTCTTCTCAACTTTCAAATGTTATTGGACTGAATGGCTCAAATTATGACAGTGAAACGAGTCATTTCGGGGGGGTTGTGACGCTCAAAAGAATTTATCCACCGTTTTAAAGACGCTTCTTTCACAATGGGTGAAAGATTATTGTTGTTTCTCTTCTGTTACAACTGTTTTTTGTGAAAGTGAAACGCAGCGTCAGTGACGTTCGATACATCAATACACGATTTTTAGCGGTTGTACCCGTGTTTAAAAAAAAAACTGTGTAGAACCGCTTATTTTGGTGAAAAAGCGGCATAAGTCTCAATAAAACCCATCAGGTCACAAGTCAAGGCCAAGTATTAAACCTTGTGTTTGGAGTCCTAAACAGGTGATAATGTGATTAGGAAATGCAGCAAAATTGGGCTAACGTTAATGCAGGCCACCCATCAGTGACAGATAATGTCTAACAAGTATATTGATTATTATTGATAATCTTTTGATTTTAAAAGAAAATGGAACCTTTTCAATCAGCTTTCAGAGCCTGTCATTCCACCGAAACTGCCCTTACTAAAGTGGTAAATGACATTCTACTTACTCTAGACTCAAACTCTACCTCAGTGCTTCTGTTACTGGATCTCAGCGCTGCATTTGATACCATAGATCATGGAATACTGTCAGACCGACTTGAAAGTCAATTTGGCATTTGGCTTGACTAAAATCTTACCTGTCTGAAAGAACACAATGTGTTTCTTACAATAGTACTACATCAATATTTACTGATGTGAAGTATAGAAGTTCCCAGGGCTCTGTTCTTAGCCCTTTGCTCTTCTCTTTATATATTTCACGTCTTGGCCAAATTATTCGGAATTATGGAATACATTTCCACTGCTATGCAGACGACACTCAGCTGTATGTGCCCATAAAAGCTTATGATAAACCTCAAATCACGAAATTAGAGACTTGCTTGTATGCAGTGAAGAAATGGATGTCAGAAAACTTCCTGCTCCTGAATTCGGATAAAACTGAGGTGCTGGTCATTGTCCCCCGCAACAACTGTGTTATTTCTCAAAGTTAAACTGTCAAGAATCTAGGTGTTTAGGTCTAGGTGAATCTAGGTGTTTGATTCTACCCTCTCTTTCAATCAGCATGTCAAAGAAATTACCAAGATCGCTTTTTACCACCTGTGCAACATAGCTAAGATTAGGTCCTTCCTGTCCACGGCTAACACAGAGATCCTGATTGATGCCTTTGTTTCGTCTAGGCTGGATTATTGCAATGCCTTATTATCAGGTCTGCTGCGTGAGAGCACTAAAAGTCTTCAGATGGTTCAAAATGCTGCAGCTAGAGTCTGAACACGTACAAGAAAATGTGATCATATTACACCAATCCTAGCCTCACTGCATCGGCTCCCAATACATATAAGATCAGACTTTAAGGTGCTGCTGTTGACATACAAAACTGTACACGGCCTTGCCCTGTCATACATGTCAGATCTTATTATACCATATACTCCAACTCGTGCATTATGCTCTCAAAATTCAGGGCTCCTGACGGTTCCCAGGGTTAAGAAGAAGTCAGCTGGCTGCAGGGCTTTCTCCTATCGGGCCCCCTTCCTCTGGAATAACCTCCCAGCTGACATCAGACAATCTGGTTCTATTGACACCTTTAAATCTAAACTCAAAACTCACTCCTTTTCTTTGACTTAGCCTTTAATTAGTCCTTGACTTTGATTGCTAGCTTCTTCAGTGAGTCGGTCTCAGTCTCAATGAGTCTCCTACCTATAGTATTAGAATTCACATTGTCCTGCCATTGTCTGTTTATTCTGATTAACATTGCATTTCTCTAACTTTTGTTTGTTTTCTGTTCCCACAAGCTGTGTCGCTCTCTCACTCTCTACAGCTTCCTCCTCCTCCTCCTACTCTCTTTTCATTCAGGCTCCCTTCTGATGGACCTCGGGCCACTGGGATCATCTACCTCTCCTGGCTCCTGCAGCCTCACATACTGTCGGATCCGGATCGTCACACCCTGGGCTCCATTGGATCATTGCTCTCCTCTGTTTCACTACCTCTTTATATCTGTATTTCTGTAAATGTTGATGCCTCTTCACTGTTACCTCTCTGTCTATTACTAATTATCCTGTGTGTCCTGCCCTCTTCCAGGTCACCACGGTGGTCAGGAGGTCGTGTGGCTCGGGCACCACTTGGCGATGCCTCTGCCTGCTCAGTCGTCTCCTGTATCCACATACTTTACATATATTATCATTTGTATCAGATATTCTGATAATGCTGTACATGTTCTGTACATGTTACATCTATTGCATGTCTGTCCGTCCTGGGAGAGGGATCCTCCTCTGTGGCTCTTCCTGAGGTTTCTTTCATCATCTTTTTTTTTCCATGGCAAGTTTTTCCTCACTCGAATCGAGGGTCTAAGGACAGAGGATGTCGTTCACTGTACAGATTGTAAAGCCCATTGAGGCAATGTGATTGTGATTTTGGGCTATATAAATAAAATTGATTTTGAGGTGTGACTGCCAATCAGAACTCTCTGGGGTCTGCTTGCGAGGAAGTCCGATATCCAGCTGCAGAGTGTTGTAATGAAGCCCAGAGTGTTTAGTTTTCTAATCAGCTTCATGGTGAGATTGTGTTGAATGCTGAGCTGAGGTCAACAAACAGCATCCTGATGTAGCTGTTCTTATTCTCCAGGTGTGTGAAGACAGTGTAAGGCAGTAGATATGACACCCTCTGTGGATCTGTTGGTTCTGAAAGCATACTGGTGAGGATCCAGGCTGGCAGGGATGTTGTCTTTGATGTGCTGGAGAACCAGTTTCTCAAAACACTTCATCAGGATGGGGGTGAGAGCCACATGGCGGCAGTCATTAAGACTAGACACAGCAGACTTTTTAGGATAATAGGAATAGGAACAATGATGGCTGTCTTGAAGCAAGAAGGAACAGTCTCCTGTGAGAGTGAGATGTTAAAAATGTCAGTAATAACATCAGCTAGCTGATCAGCACATGTTTTTAGTACACAGCCAGGTATATTATCTGGACCAGCAGCCTTATTTATATTTACTCTCAGCAGGATTTTTCTCACATCCGCTGTGGTTACTGACAGTGGCCGGTCCTCTGTAGACTTCACAGCTCAGTCTTTGTTGAGGAGATCGAAGCGAGCAGAAAATGTGTTCAGCTCATCCGGCAGTGTGGCCTCACACATGAAAGGGGCAATTCTGCTTTTGTAGCCTGTGACATTTTGAATCTCCTGCCACAGATGTTTATTGCTGTTGGTGTTGAGGTCCCTCTCCAGTCTCTGCTGATGATGCCTCCTTGCTGCCAGCTTTTAGTCTTGCTCTGGCAGTGTTGTGTGCTTCTTTGTCACCTGACTGAAAGGCAGCTGCTTTGGCTCTGGATAGAGCCCTCACTCCTCCATTCATCCAGGCCTTCTATGGGGAATGATCTTACTGTCTTCTAGGGCTGCCCCCAAATAGTCGACCAAGCACTGGTCGACCAAAAAATCATTAGCCGACCAAAATTTCATTGGTCGATTGGTCACAGAAAAAAAAAAAACATTTGGAGCCGTGTCTTGTCAAAATTAAGTCAAAATCTATGTGACTGGCGGCTGGCCTGTGTATAAAAGGCTGGAGGGCTTTTAATTTGAAGGGCCAGATACAGGAACTTGTGACACTCACTCACTGTCAGTGTTTTTTTTTTAACACAGCAGGTCCCTTCAACATCGCGTTAGACAGTTAACAATTAATAGCCAACCATGTCGGGAAAGACGTCTAAAATATGGGATCATTTTGAAAAGAAGAAGGATGACTCAAAGAAGGTGACATGCAAACTTTGCAAGAAAAACTTCACCTATCACTCCTCCACGACGAACATGATGTACCACCTTAAACATGTAAGTAGCCTAGCTACCTGCCCACGGCGGCCCGAACGTTTGAAAGCAGAGATAAATACATTTTATTATTGTTATATGCGCTAGTATTAGACTATTCGTGTGTACTGGGGAAGCTAAATTATCTAGCTCACTGTGTTTTACTTATTGTGTAAATGTCTCTACAGGCACATCCACTTTACTGCGGAGATATATTATTATTTTATTTTTTTTAAAATATATATATATGCGTCGATTAGTCGATTAATCGCTCTAAATGACGACCACTGGTCGACCATGAAAAAAAATCCTTGGTCAGGGGCAGCCCTACTGTCTTCACCACATCATCAACATATTTGCTGATATATGATGTCGCTGAAGATGTAGATTCCTCAAGACTGATGTTGTTATCCTGAGTGTCAACACCTCTGAACATTTGCCAGTCTGTACACTCAAAACAGTCCTGTAGAGCAGCTGGGGCTTCATCTGTCCACACTGAAGTAAAGACTGATGTCACAGTGTAATGGCTGTCAAAAAATGGCACCATCCTCGTATACACTGGTTCACTATAAAACTCACTTTCACTACGCTATTCAGTCTACCACTGGGCTCAATTTTTCCTGCAAAAATTAATGTTGAATTACGGCACAAAGGAAGCACAACTGCCATTGTGCAACCAAAGCACAGAAGCGATATCCCCAGGTAACAGTGGAACAACTGTGGAAACTCTACACTGCAACAGAAAAAGAAGCCCACTGATGGAGGAGGCAAAGAAGGTAAAGAGGGAGAGTGATAGAAACCGAGGTAAAACAAGAGGAAACGGACGGACATTCACTGGATGGAGAGCGCTCCAGTGTTGTGTCAAAGTCTGTTCCCACGTTGACATGTGTTTCCTCTCACCACTGGGACTTGAGACGCTTCAAAACCAGCTTTCAACTAGATCAGTAAGTAACAAAACCTGCTACCTGCTACTTATTAATATGGTGTCTTACTCTGCCTTTTCATAGCACCAAGACCAGAGTTCTTTGTGTTAAACTGGGATTCTTATGGCTGTTTTTGCTTTGGAGGGTAGCCAGGCTGCTAGAGGTAGCCATGTTGCTAACAAACTGCTAGCTAACTCTAGCAGCCAGAAAACGAAAAAGGAGCTGCGAGGAAGCCAAGAACAAAAGACACAACCTTCTACGTTTGATTCTGCAACAGAAGAAAGAAAAATATATGTTTGTTTCTGCCTGCTCGCATTAGTGATCCGGTTATCAGCTCTAACAATAATATCACTTGGAAGTAATAGTAAAAACTTGTTGAAAAGTTGTCTGTTTCCACTTCAAGTCTGACGTAATCCAATCCATTAATGTGTGACTTAAGTCCAAAGTATAACAATCAGGTTTACAGCTCGAATGTTGTTCTCTATTAATCTGAAGGTCCAAATGCTGCTGATACATCGTAATAAATAATTGTTAAGACATTTTTCAGAAGTTGAGAGAATGTGCCTTACATGCCAGTTGTCTGTGAAGGTTTCCAGGAGTCTCTGGATGACTGGAGCCTCTCCAGGCAGTCTAAAGGCCTCCAGGTAAAGCCGCAGAGCCTCATCTATACGAAGCCCCTGGAAGGTGAATGTGCTGCGAAAAAGTTTGACATTATTAAAACCTCAATGGTTTTTTAACACCAACACTAAGCATTATTCATTATAAAAAACAAACACATCAGTGCTTCATGGGAACCAAAACCTCTACACCCTTTAAGACCAGAGTGTAAAATAATAATTAAGTGATCAACAAATGCACAATATTTCCTGGAATTCCAGCCTACTTTACAAAGCTGTCCAGGAGCTCCATGTTCTTGCGATCGCTGATGTACTCGCCAATCATTTTTTTGTCCAGTCGGGGGTTTTCTCTGAGCCACTGGGCCACTTGATTGTTGTCCATAGGGTTACTGAGGAGGCCTTTCTCCTGCAGGAACTGGATTCCCTTCTTGGGCTTCTGGTTAAACTGTTCTGTGCCTGTGATCAGCAGCTAGACACATGACAAAAAGGGCACTTTAAAGTAGCAGTAGATTTTAGAATTGAATGCGGATGTGCAATACTACAACAAATTTACATCAATCAATTTCCTTTCACCTTTTTCTTGGTTCTAATTTCCATCAACTCCTGGGAATCAGGTAAACATGACGAGAAACGTTGGGGCTTTTTGGGGGCTTTCTTCTCAGCTGGGTGAAAAAAATGATATTAGCTGATGGTTTCTATCCCAGGGCTTAGGAAGACTTTATAGTAAAACTGTGTGTAAAATCAAAGTCTCACCAGAGTCATTGTCTCCTTGATCCTGTCGACCCAGTCTCATCTTCTCTGCCATCAGATGTCCACTGGTTGGGGGACACACTGGTGCATTCTCAGCTTCTGGACTCAGACCATTGGTGCTACCCAGTCTACTTAGATCTGAAGACAAAAGGACAATATGTTCTGTTCAAACAGAACTATCAGGGCCAACACTGTGAAGTTACTGATAACTCAAATTTGTGTTGTTATGTAATCTTGATATTTTAAGCATTTGAAGGCCTAAACTAAAAAACACACTTTATTAATTTTTGTTAGTATTAGAAGGTAAAGGATACTAGTAAACACTAGTAAAGACAACAGAGTTAAAGAAGTACGTTTTAAAGGTTCTAAAGCTCAAATGTCCATGAAGTCAAAGTTGGTTGTGTTTACCAGCTGAAGTGTCTGTTCCATTTTTGGTTGAACCTTCTCCCTCTGCCAGCAGTGTTTCTGACTGGTCTTGTTGAGCAGTGCTGTTGACCACCTTCTCCTGGCAGTGTGCTTCAGTGCTGTCAATCACTGTGAGCAGAGCCTCCAGGGACAGGAGGTGGGTGGTGTAGAGCTGCCCTGACACTGGGAATGCATTCTGTAGCAAACAATTTTACAACAAAAACTAAAGTTAGTTTTTTCACTAAATATAGCACTTCATTTCATCTAAAACCATTATAGGGGCATAATCTGATATTTTTAGGTCAATAATTGGTCTGATAGTAATTACTATCTACTACTACTACTACTAAAACCTTTTGATTGACATGTTGTCTTGAAAATGTCTGCAGTGTTCAATCCCACTTAAGATGCAATTAAGTACCTTTTCACATCAGTAAAAAGAAAACAGAAAACCAGAAAAAAACATAAAGGACATAGTCACACATACAGGAAATCAACATTCGCCTCCTGTTCACTTCCATTTCATGCGCAAGGGGCAAAAAAAAAGAAATACATCTGGTGGTGAAGCAAATCTGCATCTTGGCCCCTGTGAGAAAATGCAGCCACAACCAATAGCAAAGATGTGTGAGTAGTTGACCCCTTAAATGGACTACAACCAGCACATGAGTTCCGTGCACCTCACATCCAGCACTGCCCACATTCTGCACTGGAAGGCCAATTTCATTCGCCTGCATTCCTGTGTGTGTGACTGCAGCTTAAGTCA
This sequence comes from Pagrus major, assembly GCF_040436345.1. Taxonomy (NCBI): domain Eukaryota; kingdom Metazoa; phylum Chordata; class Actinopteri; order Spariformes; family Sparidae; genus Pagrus; species Pagrus major. The sequence continues at coordinate 717,107 of NC_133229.1, forward strand.
GTTTAATCAAAGTTATTGAGGTATTTGACGCTTGCCCATTATGGGCCGATGAGCTTTCTAGCTGGCAACGGTGTTTGTTACAGGTCTGATGGAGCCGATTGAAACTGGACAAAAATAAACTTTCAAGCCATTTGTAATTTCAATTCAACTTATTTTTTTTATAGCTTCTAAGTTATTTTGTTTTGTTTTTTTAAAGGAAGCTGACTCTCAAAACCAGCAGATAAATGTAATAAAAATGTTTTTAAGAGTAGCCTTATTTCCTGTACTTCAAAAGGATGGCATAATTATTTAAGAGTCATGAAAAAATGAAAGCTGAGCACTTCACTTGAAGTTTGGCAATCCAGGAAGGACTTCCACAAGTTTAAGCACGGAGAGAATTCAATAGTTTTGAAAACTAAAAATCGTAACCACATCAACATGCTTAAAGGGAATGTGACCTTGGACAGCAGCTTGGTGAGGTCTTCAAACAGATTGGAGCAGTAGAAGTCACAGTCATAGTTGATGTAAAGCTCAGTGACAAAGCTGGGGATCCTCCACAGCTGGACCAGTGCCTCCAGAGCCATCTCCTTCATCTCATAGGGCATCTTAATATTCTCTGACGTGATGATGTCCATTAGTTTCTTTAGGTACATCTGTTCAGCAAAAAGGGTCATCATTATTAGGTCCTCAGGAATTTTTTTACCATATATTTGGATTGCATATGAGTCTCTTTAGATGACAGTCAATGGACAAAGCACAGAGACTTTGATGACTATTAACAAACATAGTTACCTCGAGCTGAAACTTTAGATGCATTCTCATGCTTTCAAAAAGCAAGAAGCAAACTCGTATGGAGGAAGCATATAGGTTCATACGCTCCAAACTCAGCAACTACAACACAGAGAAAAAATTATCAGCAAAGATACAGCAAAACATTAATATAGCTTTCTCCAGCTCTTCTACAACAGTCCACTCATTCACTTTCACTGAATATTTGTTGCTTCTTTGACTTGGAATGAAAAACTGAAAGTAAAATGCTTGACATTGTGCTGATATCAGGAAAGATACACTGAATCTCTTCCAGCTTCTCCAGCAATTTCCTCACAAACAAACTAGTAGACGGCACAAAGTAGAGATGGTTGGTCCTCCTATGGGCTATTCCATACACATGCTGGCTCAGCTTAACTCAGTTTGACACAGCACATCAGCCCAGCGCAACAGGGATTCCATTTCCATTACAACCGGGCGGCCTGCTAGAAGGTATGTAACCCTAACCCTGATGGCCCACTTGTCTACAGTAGTTGTTAAAGAAGTGACTGTAAATACTTTTCCTCCCTGTAGTATCTGGCTAACCCTCCAGCAGGGGTCCACCAAAAACACATATTGACTGGACCCCTGGGTCTTGAACCCCGCTCTCCCGTGTCCCAGCCCTTCCTGTGACCAGTTTAGCCAGATCAGCAGGCCAGTACTCAAACCACACTTGATAGATATTTTAACCCCAACCCGAACCCTAACCCAACCCTAACCCTGATGGCCCACTTGTCTACAGTAGTGGTTAAAGAAGTGACTGTAAATACTTTTCCTCCCTGTAGTATCACTAAAGAAATGCTGCAAACAAAGCTCCACTAATTTGGTGATAGACACATTTAATTTCCTCTTAATTCTTTACAGTAAGAGTTATTTTGTTTGTCAAAGGCTTTCATTATGAAGTAGCAAAGTCAGAAAATGTTGGGTTTTCATCAACAGTAACTTACCACTACTCCTGAAACAGCCGAAAGTGAACACGATGAAACAGTAAAATACAGCAGATATCTGAAAGTACTATCAGAGGCGCAGGAGAGAAACTTAAGATTCAGTTGGAAGATACAAAAGTACTGAGAGCTGAACACACAGAGACTTAGAAACATCTTTCTCTCTGGTCTCTTGCACAGACTTGAGTTGAGTCTCGCCATACACACTTGTGGGACGGCGGGACGTTTCAGGTTGCCCACAATCATGAGACATCACTGCGGCCCGCTTGGAGGCAGGAAGGGCACGCTTTGGCCCCACTTCTGAGAAGTCCATTTCAGTCGGAGCTCACTTAAACTTGGGCCAGTTAAACTGGTGATGGATACATAAATGAGTGTGGTTTGGCGTGGTCTGACTCAGCGCAGCCAAAAGTGCCAATGGAAAAGCCCAATTGGTATGTAACTATTACCAAGTATTAGCCAACATAGGAGTAGGAGCCAACATAAACCATCATATCATAGTAAAAATAGAACAGCTTCATTTCAAAGTTAACAAAAATCTTAATCAAAGCAAGAATTTGCTCATTGCACCAGAGTATATCACACAAGTGTAAGCTTCAAGCCAACCAATGCAAAGCGGCTATCCCTGGCCAGCAGGTGCTGCAAGTTCCTTGTACTGTAGCAACTATTACTAATGCGGAGGAAATATCCACCTAGTATCAATTTGACAATAAACAACACAGGTACCTGTACAAGTATTCATTTGGACCTTCTGCTTTACCTGGAAGAGATGTCTGCAGAGCTCATCTTTGACCAGTCCGAGTAAAGACTGGTAGTTAGCAATGTGTCCTGACTCAAGCGCCACAGTCAGCAGCTGCAAGCCCATGTGCATCATGGTGTCAGTGTTATGGCGGTCATGGGGGTTGGTCAGTGAAATCAGGAATCGAAAAAGCTCTCTCAGACATGGCAGGCCATAAGGGATGAGAGATGCTCCTACAGAGGTGAAGGAAGAACACATAACTGTGTAGATGAGCGTTTTAAATGTAAAAATAATCAGACATCCTCAGTTGGTAAAGAAAACATGATTACTGTACAATGTTGTCGATCACTGATTCTTGACCTAAGTGATTATTAAAATCAACGGTTTGCTTGAATTGTGTATTAAGAGATGGTAACAGCACAAGAGAAGTCAGCGTTTCAAAGACCCTCATGATCCATACCATCTCTTTGTGTGGACTGTGTGAAACGAACTCCACGAGGGTTGACGTAGTCCATGTCATGGACTGAGGTGCTGTCTGACTGCTCTGTAACAGATTCTTTGTCCTCCAGGACCTCGGGGATGGACTCCACAGAGGCTGACTGAGCTGGTTCAGCCTGCCTGGCTTCAGACTAGATGGAAATGGAAACAGAACACAAATCATGAGCCATCATTAAAGTTACAGTCACATAGCAGCTGCACAGAAAAGACAGAGGATCTCACTAGGGTTTAAGGTCCCATCAAGTCACAACTGATGTTTAAGTGTTTTTTTCACAGATGCTTTGCACTATATCTCACCTATAAGCCGTCACGCCCAACAATGGCAAAAAGGTTGTTTGTAGGTAAGTAAGTAACTTCATTTAAATAGCACCTTCAAGAGCAGAGACGTCACAAAGTGCTTCACAGAGGCAATAACATCATAACACATAAAACACATTAAAAGAAAATGGAAAAAATTACACTAAGGCAAGTCTGACCAAAGGGGTCTTGAGCGGATTTTTAAAGTGTCCAGAGAGTTCTAAAGTTTAGTAGCCACAACCTCAAAAGCACAGCCTCCTTTAGTTTTAAGCCTAGATTTAGGAACTACCAGCAGGCCCTGATTGGAGGACCTTAAAGACCTACTTGTGACACAGGGTTGCTCTATAAGTGATCACAAGAACTTTAAGTTGGACTCTGTAGACAGATGATATAAGATATAAGAGTCAGAGCCTGGCCCATAGTGACACCTAGATTTCTTACAGAGGACTTAACTGCAGAGGATGGAGACCCAGGACCATTCATTACCTTGGGGACAGGGCAAGGATGGGTAGAAATAAGGAATTTTGTTTAGTCAGAGTTTAACATTCAGTTTTTATAGCATTCACGCAATTATTTAAGACTGACCTAAAGTGCCTTGATAACATCTAGGAATTTGAATGGTATTTTAGAGTTTGTAGATCCTAGAAAACAATTTAAAAAGCGTTGATGACTCAGCCTGCACTCAGGGGTGTAATACTAATTTGGTGGCCAATAAACTCTCTTAATTCTTATAACGCTGCCATGGCTGTATAAAAAGGAGCACACCACCAGAGCGTACTTCTGTGGATGGGGTCTCACAGATTACTGTACAAAAACACAACTTTATGACTTTATTCACTCATTTGAGTGAAACCGAATCATATTTTATGGAGAAACTGAAGTTGAGTACACACTAACAACAATAGACATAATTTCACAAAAAGAACATGGAAAAGGGTAAAGGCTGAAAAGGTTACTGATAAAAAAAATAAATACAATGTTTGGTGTGCAAGAAGTGATCATGTACAAAGAGGAGATATTAAAAGCAGCTATACCTGTGCATCTGGCTCAGGCCCAGGGAGAGTGGTAGCAGTGCTAGGGGTGGTGGCAGATGAGCTACACTGCTCCAGGTCAGAGAGGTCCTCCCTGGAGGTGGCTTTAGAACAGGTGTCCAGGCCACTGTCTGTGGTTGTGGGGCTGGAAATGGATGAACCAGCACTGTCTGAAGCTGGTAGGATAGAGGTGGATAAGCCTTGCTCAATGAACAGGACGCCACCTAAATGGATAGAGATAGTCATACAACTGTGCAACAAAGTGTTACCGCTTCATGTATCATGTAAAAACTTGCAGCAATATCCATGGTCCACTGCAGATTTCTCATGTAGTTGTCTACCAGAAAAAAGGGTCATATAATATGATTGTTAATGACAAAGACCACTTTATACTCGTCTACATTCTACCCTACTGGGATGATTAACGCAAGATAACAGTTAACTGAAGAGCTGGATATGATTTTAACTTTTAGAAAGTCCTGAAAGCTGAGGAAAGGTCATTGATGATTGTGAGTGTACTAGTACAATAGTGCGTCTCTTACCTGAAACACTGTTGTTGTTAAGGGTGCTTGACTGGGTTGGCTCCATCTGACCAGAGGGACTTCGCACCATATGGCGTGGTGGCCTTGGCGAGCGTTTTTGCTTCTTCCATTTCGATGACTCACTCATCCCACCAGCACGCATCTTCAACTAGAGAAAACAGAGTGGTTCTCTGAGTAAGGCCTCCCAAAACACCCTGTACTACTTTGATCATCATTACTTATTAAGGCCATGATCAATTAGGATGCTTCATTTTTTTCCTCAGAAAATAAAAGACGTGGCAGTGAGCTCTTCAAGTACCATGACTGCAAACTAAAATGGTTCAATCATACTTAAAAGTGCAGTAGAGTTGATAGGTTGGGCTGGCCAACAACACAAACCATCAGTATTTGACAACCTTGGAATGAGACTCAACAAGCAACTACCTGTCTCCAGAATCGCTTTTGCACCTCTAATGCCATGTAATACTGTATTTTTGGAGCTTCCTGGCTCCTTGAACACCGGTGACTCCATCAGATAGTTAGCCCGCTAGAGCGTGTGCCAATATATTTTTATTTTTTTGTCAGTGATCTCCCAAAACTGTTTGTGACTGGAAAATCCGTTCTAAAATCTCATTGTGTCAAACAGTAGACGTACATAAAATGAAACTCCATTGGTTGCCAGGGTAACCCTAGTTCTCTGAGAAATGTGCAATGCATCTCTTTTTGGTAGGATACAGAGTAAGGACCAAAAGACAACATCCTATTTGATTATGGCATATAAGGAACATATTAACCAGCATTTCAGAAGACAATGCACAGAAACAAACATGCACACAAATTCTGTTACTGCCACTTATTCTATGCATTTATTTTCTGTTAAGGTGTGTTTGTGTTTATTTATTCAAATCATTTAGGGTTTCAGACACTCTTCTGAATCGGTTTCTTTGAACCTATCTCAACTTTCTTTGAAACAAACAAACAAAAAATTACTTAAACATGCTCTATCTTGAAACAAATGAGAAAGCATATGGGTGGCATGATATACAGCAGCTGAGACATATGCATGGTGTACACCCAAAAGACCATTCAATTCAAACAAAATTCAATAATACACATGTAATTTAATAAATGAGCGTTCACAAAGCAGAGACATGTTCTAGTGAAGTATCTGTATTATGACAAAGACTGTCCAGAACCATCTATCAGTTGCTTTGTACTTAAAAAATGGATGGTCATTTCTTAAATACAGCACACGTCAAGTTTCTCTTTCTAGCCAGTTTATCAGATAAAAGAAGTGAGAGGTTAGTGGGGTCTTAGAAAAGGACAGGAGGAGGTTATGGGGAGACATTATCCAGCCTGAATACTGAGAGTCATCTTCCTTACCTGCACTCGTTTGTTTTTCCACAAGATATTGTAAGCCTCAGAAGAGAAGGGGAGCAGGCAGGTGCCCGTGATTAGTGATGGGTAACATGTCAGCAGTGGAACCAACAAAACACACTCTCGAGCATACATGTTCATACATGATGGGAGGGGTGTGGAATCCAGATAGGGCACAGGGTTTGGAGACACGGCCACTACAGGCTCTAACCACCAGGGAAGGTGCAGCCAGCTAATAAGCAGGCATTGTGAGTGGACAAGCAGACAGAACATGCAAAGCGCGACAACTGCAGGAACAACTGCTTCAAGCTCTACATTCAGTACATTGATACAACATGTCTAACACTAAAACAACAGTCAATCAAACAAAATTGGAACATTCTGATGGTAGTGAATGTAACCAGATGTGTTTTTGCCAAACCAACTAACTAGCCCTCCTACTTCAAGTATTTACTCTTATAAAATCAAAAAATGCTGGTTTTAAACTCTTGAAATAAAACATAAAAGTCTGTGTGGGTTGTCAAAGTCTGTTTGTGAGCATGGAATGGGTTCATCGCAAACAGGTGAAAACACCCGCTACAACTGCAGTTCTCATTAACCTTACAGCCACAGGAGGCAGCGATGAGCCATTAACGACTTAACAACATCAGAATGAGGCGAAGAAGATTACAAACGTGCAAGCTCACTTGAATTGGCCGCATGCTTTTCCATCAGTATATCAACATTTTTCAAGACAGAAGGTTTCAAGGATGAGGACTTACTGGTTGGTATTGTAAATGTTCTGTGTATTAACCTTCCTCTGATAAACGGCAGCATGCAGACAGTTCCCTAACTGCACACATACAAAAGTGATTCACAATTTCTCTCTCATGTCTCGGGAGCCTGAAGCCTGCGTACGTGTTGACAGACTCATCTATAACTTTTTGGTCATGTTGCCACTATACTGGCACATGGGTCATTCCATACCAACTCACCCAGGTTAGTTCAAACAAATGTTGTCACAATATGGGAATTTCTAATGTCATTACAACACCTGGAAAATACTGATATTTGATACCATGTTCAATACCACGTGGCAAAATTGACACAACATTGAGGGCATTAAATTGAGATTTTTATTAAAAGATAAATATAACAAGGCTTGTATTGAGCTAAGGGAATAAGACGACATCATCTAGTAAGCAGCAAACCAAACCATTACAAGCTGTAATTGCTAATTTCAAGAGCCCAGTGAAAATCAGGCTCAACAGGTATACACATAGAAAATCTTGAGGTCAACACAGAACAAATATCTACAGATAAAATAAAAACTAAATGTAAAATTACTTTCAGTGAAAAGTGCAAAGAAATTTGCTATTTGAAAACATGATTAGATGATAAAGGAGTGGTGCAACCCAGTATCTCAGTTTATAGGTTGTGTACCTCAGGTACAGAGGTTGTGTCATGCTGCAGGGGCCCAGGATTCTAATCCAAACTGTGGCCCTTTGCTGCATGTCACCCCCCTCTCTCTCATCCCATTTCCTGTCATCTACAAAACCCTCTTGTCAATAAAGCGATGCAAAGGCCAAAACAAAAAAAAACATATGGAAGTTACTGTATATAGCATCTTTCAATTCTTTATATAAATGCAATGAATAAATAATGAATCTGTGATATAAAAAGTTTCAAGGAAATTAAAGTCCTACAGTCATATCCTGGAAAGTGTGTTTTTCAGTTCTGAGACCATCTTGAGTGAGATCTGTGGCGCTCAGTTTTTATGCAGGACCAAGAACTTCTGGATGTGACAGAACACCATTAATACTACACAGAATCAACATCTGGTTGCAACAAAGGGAAAACTAGAGGAGATATACATTTTTGAAAATCAAAGATTTTTCGTTCCAATAAATAAAATATTTATTGTTAAAAATGACTAAATTTAGCTCAGGGGGCCAAACTCCAAAAATTCACAACTTAAAAAGTATAGCTAGAGGATTTCAAGAGGGCCATGACATGAAAAGTTTTGAATTGTGGGTAATTGGCATGGAATGACCTTTTGAGTCACAGCAGCCAAAGGTCCAATTTGCTTTGAATTGCATCCTGTCATCTCTCCAGTGTAGGAGCTCATATGTGTGAACAGGGCATAATCTTTTCAATGGCAAACATCTAGCACTGTCTCTCATGCAGTGGATAAGACAGTCCCAAATGGGGCTAATTCCAGCCCAGTCCTGCCCTGGGCTGGAATTAGTGATTTATCACAGCCATTTTCCCTAAATCCCCTAAACTTCTGTGAACAAAGTGTGTAAATAGCAATGGGTTAAACATGCTATGGTCATAGAGGTGCTCCTTATACTATTAATATCACTTTAACTTTGGGTGGGAAAACTGATAATGAGTCCCTGTCAAAGATATAATATGTTACATTTCTACATTAAAATGACTGAAAACAACTAGACCTTTGTTAAAATTATGTTGTGGAGTTGTGTAATTACATTTTTCTAGATGTTTCCAACACTGTTCAAACCCATCAACACCAGTGACTCCCAGACCATCATTAGTTGATATATCAGAGAGAGGAGGGAAGTCAGCAAATGTGACTAAATGTAATCTCAGTAAAACTTTAATACATTACTGTGTCTGTGAACGTTTCTGCCTCAGTCAAGTCAGATAGATTTTCATCTGCAATGGTGGTTGTTAAACAATGAAGTAAATAACTCCCATGATGTCACACTGCTTCATGATGTTATCAAACTACGTCTTCTTCATTGTTTTGATGAGAGACACCTCGAAACCCCTTTTCATTATGAAGACCGACCACAACGTTGAATAGTGGAAAAGAAAAATCTGTTTTGTCCTCTCTAAAAGGATTTTTATAGACTTGAGAACAACAATTTCAAAACCCCTGAAAACCACTAAACTTTCATAGCTACCCAATGCAACCTGATGCACTATCACCAGGAAGCCATGTTAGCTCTGTCATGGGTAAATCCCACTTCCCCTAAATTGCATCCAAGTTTCCCTCTCTTGTGTGTCTTTTCCTTGCGTTTTACTCCACCAAGGATTCGCACAGAAAAGTGAGAAAACCATGCGAGGAGAGGGGAAACGAGGAAATATGTTTCAAGAGAAATAAGACATGCGTTTATGATGATGGCTGACAGCTGATCACAGCTAGATCAAATGTCTATCGGCTTTAACAGTTGTAGAGACTAGTTGAATTTGTGTCTGCATACAGTCCATGGCCAAAAATGCATGTAGGGAACATTATATACATTTTTAATAACAGAGAAGTAATAATTTATTGTGATGCCTTGCTCTATAATAATAAGAGGTCAACTAATTATTTGACAGGACAGAGGAAACTCTCCAGAGGAATCAGAATTAAACTGTTAGGTTCTGAAATAAATACTTTTAGACAGCTCTGATGGAGCTAAGGATTTATCAGGGCGGCTGATTTATTCCAAACTATTTTACTGTATGAACCTGGACTGTGTGTGTGAAGAACACAGAACATTAATTAACAACAGATCCTGACCAATCCTGGCGGCGTGTCGACAGATTTAAATAATCAGTGAAGTTGTGCTTTGTGGCATTCTTAATGGAGAGACGCACTTATTTCATCTCTGCTGCTGGTAGTGCAGATAATGTAATATTTTCTCAATTTATGATATATTCACTCACCAGCAATTCATCTGATATTAATCAGAATGTTATGTCATATTTTTATGACCTGGACCACACAACACCACCTTACTCTTGTAAATAAGACTGTGATTAACTTGATTTATGGATGGCTTAAAATAGAGATATTATTTCTTTTGCAGTTACCCTCATGACTCTGCATTATTTCACCTGCTGTCTGTGCCCTGGATTATAACCAATCCTGTCCTTTAAACATCTTTCAAGCAAACAGTTGTTGTTGGACAATCATTTTTTATTTCGAAGGCTCATCTCTGGAGAAACTCTGACAGCTGGACCCCTCTGGTTTTGTAGTTTGATTCCTATTTCATTCTCACAGTTTTAATCACTTGTTGGACTTGAATCCTGATTATTAATTTTTCATGCAAACAAAGCTTCTGCTATCCACATTAAATTGCCTCTAGATTTTTTGTGAATGAAAGTTCAAACTGTGTTACCTGTTTAACAAACACCTATGTATGAAGAACAAGCTGCAGTCTGTATTTATACTGTGTACTGTGTATTTATAGTGTATTTGTACTGTGTATTTATACTGTGTACTGTGTATTTATAGTGTATTTATACTGTGTACTGTGTATTTATACTGTGTACTGTGTCTACTCAGAGGCAAAGGAACCATTTCTACTGGCAGAATGCCTTTAAATATTCATTCATTATTTGCCTCTGTATTCAGTGATATTCTGGTTGTGAAATCATCATTTAATAACCCAGAATGTCATTACGGTGTCTTTTGAACAATGGAAACTATTTTTAAGCTAAATGTTTAGCTGAGAGAAAATTTATATGACGTTCAGGAATGATCAGCCTCACATATGTTTAAAACCAACACCGAAAAGAAAAATGTTGTTGTGGTCCTTTTGTTCTCCTACAGTCAGGCTGACACATTTGATCTTGGTGGTTGTGGCGTAAGCCAGTTTATTGTGATGTTTTGAGCTGCACTTGCACGCTAGTAAGCAGAGGGCGCTGCTGACTGTTGTTTGTTGTTGTTAACCAGAGTTAAAATAAAGGACATGGCTGCTGCCAAAAGTATGCTCCTCTCTCTCGTCCGTTTAGCATCTTAGAAGTTAAGATAACCACTTCACAGTGGTGAATCAGAAAACAAACAAAATATAAAACTTGATTTTGATTCACTTGAGTTAATCTGTTATCTGTCGTCACTCCTCAGAGATCCATTGTCGCTCCTTGGAGCACAAATAAGAGCTTAGGGACGGCCTGCAAGATGATGGACAAGAATGACTTCCAGTTCAAGGGAGGAGTGAGGAAATGACAAATAAGGGAAATGGGATATACCCTATGTCAGAAGAGCCTGAGTTGTGTTTCTATACTGCTCTGCACAATTAAGATCCTGATTGTCCAGGGGTCTCATTTATAAAACATTGTGTAGGATCCATAGTAAAACTGTACGTGTGCCCAAAAGCCGAAAATTCCGTGCGCGAAAAAATATTCAGATTTATAAAAGCTGGTGTACGCCCAACAATGTGCAATTTCCTTTAATAAATCTCAAATCAACCTGGAAATGTGTGCACATGGATCCGCCTCATGTACCTCCCTCTCCACACCCACATTCAACCATCGATGGTCAATGCAAAGTGCCTCATGAATGCAAACGCCTGGAAATGAGCCGCTGATTCTTTACAGTGAATCATGGCCACAATGAGAGAAAGAAGAAGAAAAAACATATTTCTGGCACAGAGAACGAGGTGTTGGTTGGTGAGGTGGTGGTTACAAAGCACATATTGTATTTGTTCATTCTCGTCGTCCTCTATCAGTGCTAGGACCGTGATAGTCCATGCAGCATTACGCACGAGTGGCACCGCAGCATTTATATGCATACAGCGATCAGACTGACTGTTCCACTTACCAAAATGATTGTGACGATCGGTGTTATCCCTCAGCCTGAGATATCATTTGAAAGTGGAAGTTTGATACGTGAACACAATTTATTTATTTAATGAAGTTTAGTTACGGTGAACTCGGCCTGCATCATGATCAGGACTCACAATGAGGATATGGAGTGTAACGATTGTGTGAGAGCTGTCTCACACTTTATTTCTACACGTTCTTAATTTACACAATCCACATGTGCTGGTTGTGAAGATGTACCGGGTGAGCTGACTGGTAGAGCCCTGTGCTGGAGCCCGAGGCCCGAGGGGCCCGACAGCCCGACAGCCTGAGGGCCGGGCTTCGGGCCAATTACCACATCATTACCTCGGACACGGACCGGGCTCGGGCTTGAACGCAGCAGCCGCTCTGCCCCTCCCTCTCCGCTGCGCGTCACTCACATCATATTATACTGATCCCATTCGCACGTCCAGCCCATAGGTCCCGCCACAAACATGGATAACATAAAGAAAAAGATTGAAGATGGTGAACTTAAGACGGTGAGCAACACCAAGGGAAAAGCTCAGTATTGGACAAAGTTAGACCTGCCGCCTACAATTGCTGAGATACCAGGTCAACTGTGACTGTGCGCGATGCAACTGCAGCAGTGCCATCGCGCACAATCACTTCAAAAAATAAAATAATCAATTAAACAAACCCAAAAATGCTTCAAACACTTTTCTAAATAATCTTAATATTGAAAGGAAATGAAATATACCCACGTATGCCATTAAAAGTGTTTAGATAAGGTCGGAGGTCTATAACTGCACACCTCCGACCTTATCTGGGTATATTTCGTTTCCTTTCAATATTAAGATTAAGATATCATGAATGTAGCTTAATACCACGCTAGAAACCCCAATTCAACTATTTTAATGTCTGCAACATTAACAGCCTACAGGTTGTTATGGGAGGTTTTAAAAAAAAAAAAAAAAAAAGTTGGGCTTTTTTGGGAATTTGAATTCTGAAAACCTGTCGGGCCGGGCCGGGCTGGGGCTGAGTGTGAGTGTGAGTGTGAGTGTGAGTGTGAGTGTGAGTGTGAGTGTGAGTGTGAGTGTGAGTGTGAGTGTGTGTGTGTGTCTCCAGTCGATGGTGATCACTGCAGCGATTTTAAACACACTACACATCCAGGCTGTCTGGAAACTAAAATGATACTTAAGTTAAACGTGTACAGTTTTCATTCTTTGATGATATCTGATGTAATCTTGAATTTGTACAACCTATGCTGATAATTTGGTTATCAAACAGTCCAGCCCTCTCCGCTGCGCTCCAGGGGAATGTGATGGTGATGTTCGTACGCATGGGTGAGAGTTTGCTTACAGGTGCACACATTCTCCCGTCAAGTTAGTTTGTTTTTATAGATCACAGTGGTGTAAGCCTCTTTCAGGCCCCATTTTGTGCATACGCAAGCTTTATAAATGAGACCCCAGGACACTGGATGGGGTCTGTGGGAATGAAAACAGGCGCGCACACTCACAAAGACGGGCAACTCAAACCAAAAAAACTAAAAGATCCAAAAGGCCACACTGCGCTGAAAGGGCAGAAATGAGATTAGAAGTGACTGCGATGTTAGGAACAGGTGACAGGAGCAGGGCGAAGACATTCAGGGTGCCGAAGGTTAACCCCAACTTTGAATCCTTAATTATATTATTAAATGAATCAAGGTCACTTTACCTGAGATGTTAAGTAAATAGAGTACTACAAATTAAAATATGCAGGGATACTGTGGCTAATCTTGATATTCTGGACATGTTCACATTTCTCAGGCAGTTAAGTGATGCTGTTACTTCATTAGCTGTAGTTTACAGGCACAGATACAACAGTCAGAAAGACAAAAACAGCACAGTGACAATGAGATAAACCAAGACTGAAAATGGAGAATAGGAGTACAATAACAGCGAGCAGATCAAATACACATTCAACATCTTAGTCGTGTTACCTTCTTCATGTTGGCACCCACATAACTCTTTGCCTCCTCTTTGAACTGTGGTAGTCTGAAAGAGAAACACCCATACAATTGATTTGATTAATATATTTCAATTCTGATATAAATCTGTCCCTAAGCTGTATACTGTTGTCCAGGCGCAATCCTTAGAAGTAAAGGAGCGGTATATTGCTTCTTTGTTGTTTCTTCTATCATTTTATAATCTTTATTTGCTGGTTCAGATACTAAGTTTTAAAAAACACGAGTGAATTCAGTGTTCCATAAAAAAAAGGATCTTTGTGTGCAGCACAAATTTCAGTCTAAACAAGATACAAAACAACATGAGCTGGTAAACAAGTTTGTGAAGGAGGTGGTGTAGCAGCTCTGTTGATAGAATTTAGTGACGCTCAGCTCCACATGTGACTTTTTATACTTGTGAATCAGGTGTAACTGTTTCCCACTTGTTTTACCATTACAGTTGCAGCTTGAGACACCTGTATAATGGCACACAACCTGTTTTCATTGTTAAATTAACTCAAATACTGCAATGGTAGCACACTCAGTGAAATACAAAGCTCATCTTTTCATTCACTGTTCTGTTGAAGTAATATGGTGCGAATGAAGCATACACCGGTGATGAGTCCTGAGGTGCACCCTATTCATAATATATCAGCATGTAGCACAAACCTTCCTACCTTCCATTTTTAAATCTGTGCATGTGATTCCCCCAAATTGATAGAAGTGCAATACAAAATTGCCAAAGTCCTCCTTTAACCCTGTAAGACCCACTGTTGCAAATTTACCACATCACTTTTAACAATTCTAAAAAAATGCCTGCAAATGTTTTTTTTTCTCAAGACCACATTTACATAGTTAATGGGTCCTATTGTTTGTCCTCACAATGCTATTGGATAGAATAAGTGTTTATAGGTTCGGTCATCTGGCCATGAACTCACTCTACCTGCAAACTTCCCGCTGAGCTCATCTCCTTTTTTTTGCATGACTGGATTTGTCAGGATTAAAGTAAGTAAAATTCCTTAAATATTTTTTTTTTTGCGTTTATTACAATGTCTAGAACATGTACATATTTAGTTATTTTGGAAAACTTTCATCAAATTTGATTTAGAGCTTGTTATGTCTATGTTGCAATTCTACAACGTTGGATCAGAGTGGTAGTCAAAATAGCCTGTGCTCCTTACACATTACATAAGGACACTGCACTTTTCACATGGTCACAAATTGAAAAAAATGTAGTAGAAATTTAAAGTGTTAGATAGTTAGTTAGTTAGCTCTAAATGTGTTGTAGAAAAACAGGTTCTGAATGTTCTGGATTTGTTGGGGGGATGCCTGTTGCATTGTTCAGGGACAGGTGTAAATGAGTGTGAACCCGTAAGTGCTCTGGGGGGATGCATGTGTTCCTTTTAGTATGATAAGTAGAGAGCATAATAGGCCAGCCAGACAGTATTGTTTGAATGTAGTGGAATTTTGATTAGCATTTGTATTGAAATGATAATACTTATGGACATACTAATGGAAATACTTAGATCTCTACCCTCGACACATGGTCTACCACCCTGTCTATTCCAAAAGTTTGTGACAGAAGACATGATTGAGGCTCTGACAAGAAACACAAATGAGTACAGCTTGCAAAAAAATGGAACATCTGTTAACACCAATAATAAGGAAATTGAGAAGATGCTTGGCATGTACCTGAAGATGGGCCTAATGCAAATGGCTGGAGTCCGTATGTATTGGGAGACAGACACACGATACACCCGTTTCTGATGTGATGTCCCGCAACAGATTCCAATCTCTGTTGACTTCATTACACTTTACAAACAACTTGACTGTGTCAGAGATGGAAAAGAAGGACAAACTCTGGAAACTCAGACAATGGCTACTTAAATGTTCTGTATATCTGTTCTGACAAAGTGAGTACAAACACAGAAATTCTGCTCCCGACTATTCCCAGCGTTGCAAATTTGCGACATTCCCCTAAAAACTTACTAAAATGCAAAAAATTTGAAAACTCTTTAATTTCTACATCAGAGGCTTCCTAAAACAATATCTGAGAGGTCAACAATTTTTTTGCTCATTTTTTTCTATATCTGGGTCTTACAGGGTTAATTTATTATCTTAACCTACACAGATGAAACAAATAATACAAAAGAAATGTAGAGCATGTTCTAAGCTGCTCAAGAGCCAATATCACTGTGGGAACCTCAACATATTAAAACCGAGCCAATAAACTTTGCAGGCATTTGATGAGCAATGCTGAATGACTGTGTGTGTGTATGTGTGTGTGTGTGTGTGTGTGTGTGTGTGTGTCACTGGGTTTCTGTGGACTCTAAAGCTTTGCTTGAAAATGAGATGTCACCACTAGTCACGCACACATACACACAGACCACAGCCAAACAAAAGAAAGGGTCTGGCAGCCCCCAACCTGACATTAGCTCCGTGTTAATAGAGTGTTGTCTTGCGAGCGTGATTATTGGATGATCTGTGGGTCCAACAGATTAACATGCCTAATACTTTCAGCAGACAATCTAAGACTCCTTCTGAGGAGAGCTGCTGCTCATTATTCTCTGATGGGGGTGGAGTGGGGCAGCCCAGACCCTCTCACATCTCTATTATCCAGGGTCTGTGGACAAGTGGGGGGCTGGGAGTTGAACATGAGCAAAATGCAATTGAATGTGTGTGAGCAGTATCAGAAGGATCTAAATCTCCTGTTCATGTGCAGGGATGCCCTTTGTCTAACACTACGGCTGCTGTCCTGTTGTTATCTCCATGCTTGCACAATTAAGTCTTGCTTCCTGACAATGAGTAAAAACAGGCGATGAATGCAAGGGGCAAGCATTAGTGAATGGTGACAAGCTTGGCAAAGACCAATACTGGACTTCACTGGAGGGAAAATAACCCATCATTTGTGACAAATCCTGTGTCAGACAGTCATGGTGGAGACGGACTGTTTGGACAAGAGGTGGATAACACCATAACTTTATACAGAGCCCTCTCCTACCTTCTCCAGGTATGCTCCTGCACATTCAGATGAGCAGTTCACTGTTTTAGTTTAGTTTTTTTGTCTGGGATCACTTGCCATGCTAATTCTGTGTGTGTTTCTGTAGGTATTTATAGGCTTGGGAGCTTTGCTGCTGAAGCAGACTAGCTTCATCTATATGCAGATCATGCAGCATGAAGCTCAGTTGGCTCATCTGCTTGTCTCTGACTGAATGTGACTAGCACTCTGATGCATCTGGACAGGGTGGTTTGTGTGGGGGGTGGGGGAAAGTGAGGAGCTCTTGTGTTAAATGCCAAAGGAGAAATCATGTTATGGCATTAGTGAATCAGTGGCCCATTGACCCTGGGCACAGTACAAAATGAAATTCATGAGCTTTAAGCAGAATATTGAGGCCTGAGAGACAGATATGTGCAGAAAAGCATAAACCAGAGGTGATGGAGGTGTGCAGCGGCAGTCCGGCCTGCTCTGCTTCTGTCCGACTATAAACCACTCTTCACTTTGACACAGCGTTCATGCTGCAATTCTGGTCCTACAAGAACCCTTTTGATTAGAAGGTTCACTTAGAAAAATGTCCCTAACCAGCCATCATATTTTTTATTCATGAATAAACTGAGCGTCAAGAGTCCTAACCATTTCAGGAGCGTACACCTTAACAAGGTTCCGATCTTCATCCACCACTGTCCCATTCACTTACCTGGAGAACAGCAGCTGCACCATGTCAACCAGTGTATGTTCAGCTGATTTCCTGAGGAGCTCTGCGAACACAGTAGAGAACCAGAGGAAGCACAGATACATAGAGATAAGAGTTAGAGAAAGCCAGACATTTAGACAAACTTCAAGTGGAGTCTAAGTGAGGTAGAGCTAACAGAGCAGGAGCTAGGACAGTGTCAGCTCTGGCAGACAGTCTGCACTGGGAGTAAGCTTATGATATGCAACTGTTCCAAGTTATTCTGAACCGTGGATCTCTTACTCATCATTGTGTGTTATACTCAAAAGTGAAATGGTCTGCTTTAGGTGCACGCTGCCTCAGTCACTGGCATTTTATTTACAGAACAATTCTTAGCAAACTTCCTATTTACTTATTTTTTCTTTTAAGCTATAGATTATAAGAAATATGGAACTTAAACTTCAGAATACTCTACCACTGAACAGCTTTAAAACTATGGTCAAATCGATTGAGTCCAGGTTGACTGTGTACAAATATTTTATCAGATTATTTGAGTGTACTTTATTTGCTGTTGTAACTCTGTGTTGCTGTCATTCTTGGCCAGGTCTCCCTTGTAAAAGAGATCTGTGATCTCAATAGGACAAAGCATGTCAATTCTTTTGTGCTGTCTTTCATTCTCAATTTGACTATTTTACGAAGAACAAGGCTAAATGTATACATGCCTGAGAGTAATCAGCGTGCTGATTAATATGTCATCAAACTGATTAAATAAGATCCATTATATGGAAATTCCTTTCTTATTGTAGTGAAAGGCCAATCTCATCCAAACAGTGCTGGTCCTGATAAACTGTTAGAAGCTCTTATGTGTTAAAGCTGTTCCCATACTTTTGGCTTGTGTCCCTTCATCACAGGTTTACTCGGTTCAGTATTAACTGACGGACTTTTGCTTCTCAGATTGTAAGATTTTAGTCATTTTTAGATGCACGAGAGGTTAAAAGGATTAAGTACATCAAAATTAAATAGTTCAGTTCAGTTCAGTTCAGTTCAGAACTGAACTGAACTGAACTGAACTGAAAATTAAATACAAAAGGTTAAAGTAAAGTCTGGAAAAACAAAAAGAACATAATTTTGATTGAATTCCTATCCAATTAGCATGAGCTAATTAGCTAATTAGCTCGTGAACCTTAGATATTTTCTTATGACCTATTTGGAGGTCCTTTTACATGTGGAGAGGTGAACTCTGGCATTAAATGGCTAAATCCCTGCGAGAGAAAAGGTAACAATTGCCAGCTTGTTTAGGTTTACTGCTAGTGACCAGGTCACAGTTAAAGTAACTTGCCATTTTCAGCCTTTAGGTTGCTGGCTCAGAGGTTGTTGTTGTGCCCCGTAGAAAAGAACATTTTGAAAACATTAACAGGCGGCCAATGACAGGCTTACTCCCACAGCCTACATCCGGTGAGTCAAACTAGAAATGACTATCATATCAGTGGTGTTTGATGTGACTCACCACTTAGGCGCATCTCAAAGCAGATCCTGAAGCAGGACTGCATGATCTCACAAACAGACTCATTGGTCAAATGGGCTCCGACTGGTGTCAGCAGCAGAGTCCTCAGGACCTAAAACACCGCAGAATATGACCGTTCTAATACCCACAGCCATGTCAATCGAGTTCATCAATCAAGTAATTGAGATGAGGACAATGATCATTTGTATACTGGAATATTATGTCATTTATCCAGCACAACACAGACCCCCACAGGCCATATGATAAACATTATGGACACGCAAGGAGGAGCTTTAAAAAGGTGCAGTTCACTGCCCAGCAAATGTTGGGATTTACTGTGAACATGAAGGGAAAATAATCAAAACCTTGACATATTTGTGACAGCCACAGTAAAATGGTGAAATTAAGCACAAAAAGACATTCGAATTAGTAACGCTCTTCATGTGCATTTAGTTGATCATGTCTATACTGTGATGTAAAGGTAAAAGTAAGCTGGTATATGTTGGTACTGGGTAGTATCACCACACTTGGCACTGGCACTGCACCAACGTAAATATCCACTCACTAACTTACTCCAGAGTTTAATCTGGTGCATTATATGAGATGATATATTTATTTTCTTAGCATAGCATTTTAATCTTATTTTGCCTCAATATTTTTTTAATAAAGTGAAAATAAAATAAATACTATAGGAATGCTTTGTACAGACATTCCTGAACAAAATACAGATCAAATCCTGCCCTTCTCATGACCCTTCACTCCAAGAAGTGTTGGGCCAAATACATGTTTATTGTCGAGGCCCCAGAAACAACCATAAATTGAAATATACTCAATGATCTCAGTTGTTGGAAGGTCGCACTCAACTGAATTCACTTATACAGGGACTGAGACCACATGGGTCTCATTTGTTGAGTCCATTGAGTCAGTGTACGGCCAGTGTAGTCGCTACTAGGAAACATGTAGTACCTGTAGAATTTTCATGAGGACAACTTCATCACTGGCAGGGTCTGTTCCTACAAATCTAGCGTGTGTGACTGCATCTGCCATGTTCTCAATGGCCTCCGCCGCTGCTTCATGGTTAGCATCTGCAAACAGACAAGAAACACACAGTTTTCTCAAAAGGCTGACTCAGAAAATACAAACTCCAGAGCACACTTGATTTGCCTGATAGTGAGAGTAGGAGACAACACTGAAAGGAAGTCATATTACTGAGGGCAGTTAAACTCTCAGAGTTGAGTATGTTCCAGACCTGCTCTAATTCCTGCTCTACCTGCTCTAGTTCCTCTGGAACTCCCTCCCCAAACACATCCGTGACTGCCCAGACTCATCCACCTTCAAGTCATTACTCAAAACCCACCTCTTCAAACTCGCTTTTCATCTGCACCTGTAGCTGTTTGCTGTACTCAACCTGTTCTCCCAAAAAACCTACACAGATCCATATCCTCATACACTGTTCTTTTTACTACATATTTCTCCTCTATCGCACCATGCACTTGAGTTTATGCACCATGCACTTGATTTTATGTATTCTTGT